>NC_074675.1:29141895-29169395 GCF_029448725.1 Salvelinus fontinalis | reverse complement strand
TGGGAGGGAAAAGACTGATGTCCATCATGGTTTCTCACTTCACTGTGGATGTGTGAGGAGAGACCCAGATGAACTCCTCTGATACACACTGGCATCAACGGCAGAGAACACACACGTAATGGGACAATCACTGTGGAAACCCCAGTGGACTTGTGCTGGGCTGTCAACGTACTGTGTTATTTTGGTGTTTTTCAGAACACACACACACGTACGTACATACACACACACACTTCTTAACCTCGCATAAAAGCATAAAAGGGCAGATAGTACCGAGTGTTAGTAACAGTTAAGAGTGGGTATCTAAAAAGCTATATAAAAAAAGATATTGGCAGCTTGGAGGTTAGTGTGTGATATTGAAAAAGATAAATGAGTCCTGTGGGTGATGGTTACGCTGAGCACAGAAAATGACACTTTTAGTACGATATCAGGTGTTTATATCTTTGTAATAAACCCGTTAAATATACACTATTTCCTAAAAGCTGATCGATATGAAAAAGTGTCTGAGTCTGTACGAGAAAAGCAAGAAAAAGAAAAAGATTGAAATCCCAAGCATAAACATTATTTGTGGAAATGATTTGAGGGAAGGAGAGAAGTTTCTTGGGAGGTTTTAGATACAATATTTTCAGGTGACAGATGTAAGGTTGAGTTGAGTTGAAAGAAACCCCTTAACCCTCTCTGTCTTCCCTCTCTCCTTCCTCTCTCCTTCCTCTCTCCTTCCTCTCTCTCCTTCCCTCCCTCACCCCAGACCTTCGAAGATTGGCAAAACAGTCGGAAATTATTTTGAGGCAAGGAAGGTTTAAGATAGTTAGTTGAAAGAAAACTTTGTCTTCTTCCTTCCCTCTCCGCTTACCTTGCTCAACCCAGACCCAGACTTCGCTCATCTCCTCACCCCAGACCTACTGAACCGAAGAAAGATTCAGCTCTGGATTTGGGCAAGGAGAGTGAGGTTTTAGGGGGGTTAGATATATTTTGTGGCAAAAGACGGTGGGAAAAATATTGTTGCGGCCCAACCAGGACTAAAAAAAGAGAATTAGGTATGTTTCTAGTGACAGATCTCGCTCAGTTAAAAGTACCCCGCCCTTTCCACCTTCCATCTCTCCTCACCCTACCCCTGAGTGGCGCCCCCTATGGGAGCGAAGGACCACCCCTACCCGACACTCACCGTCCTCGGTGGGCACGTAGACGTTGAGGTAGAGGCAGTCCTCGCTCTGGTTCTGGATGTAGCCGGCTGCCACATCCAGGTTGTCTGTGAACCACACCGGCAACATGATCTCTGGCAGCACGCCGTGCACGTTCTGCGGGCACACCGGGGCGAACGCTGTGGCGTTGCGGATCTCCTGCCACGAGCCAGGCGCCTCCGGCAGCTGGAAGCGGCGGTCTCCGATGGGCGCGGTGGCATAGGGCACGCCCAGGTACTGCTCCACTGGCCCCAGGATCTCGTTGTTCAGGTCCTTTTTGAGCCCTCGCAACTTGCCGTAGTTGGTGGTCACCATGGGGGGCTTGTTGGCGGAGTTCATCTTCTGGCAGGAGGTCAGGGAGAGGCGGAGAGCCAGGCCCAGGAGCCAGACTAGACAGGTGTCGGCCATGTAGCAGCGGGGGCGGAGACTAGAGCCGAGACCCCGCCCACTTGGTTTACACAGGGATAAAGGGAAAAGATACATGACTGGCAGCTACAGAGACTCCGCCTCCAACTAAACGTTTATCGTCCGTGTATGTCTGTTTCCCAAAGAGGACTCAATGTTCATGAAGGTATAGACGATTGGAAAGAAAGGACATCGCAATGGAAAGAGAGAAGTGGTGGTTGAGAGTGTTTATGAAAGAAAAAGTGGACCCTCAAAAAAGGGGGTCTGGAGCAAGGGAGTGAGTGCAGGAGGATAGGTGGAGGAGTGGAGTGGCGAGGGGGAGGGTTGCTGTGTAAGACAGAGGGGCTGGAGGGGTGGGGGGTTAGGGGGAGACCGGGCGGTCTTTAGAAGGTGTGGTTGTGGTTAGTGTTGGTGTTCTACGGTCGCGGTCGGGAACGGCTCCACGGTCAGAACTCTGTTACGTTCCATCCTCCTGTACGGTCCTCATCACGGTCAATGTCTGCGGTCACAGTTCCTGGTCAACGGTGGCGGTCACAATCTAACCCTGCAGAAGAGAGGGAGGAGAGAAGAGGAGGAGAGAAGAGGGAGGAGAGAAGAGGAGAAAATAAGAGATAAAGGATTATTTTAAACCAGAAAGTGTCATTATACAGTGTCAAGCATGTTTGGTAAAAATCCTCATCGTTTTTGGTGAAAATCCTCATCGTTTATGGTAAAAATACTCATCGTGTTTAGTAAAAATCCTCATCATGTTTGAAAGAAGAATTGCAAACGGAAATGGGTAAAAAAAAAAGGTGAAGAAAGCGAATGCATCAGCACACTTGACATCACACAAATCCTACCAATCAGTAGAAGCCATCACTCATTTGTGTATTGCTTGTCTCTCTGACTTCCACACATGAAAACACCTTCACTGTCACAGCTCCAGTTAGACTACGCAGGGATTCACCAGAGCTCCAAAGATAACTAATTCAAGTATGGCCACAATCATATCGCTCATTCCAGCCCTCTGTGATCATCGCTGATCCATCCATAGTCCTTATTGTGGGCTGTAATCGTCATGGAGACGCTATTGATGCCTTAATAGTTATAGGTATTCATTTCCTATTGGGCAGCTGTGGCGGTTGGCACTGTGCGTATGAGAGGAGCTGACACAAACACATACACACCCGGAAGCATGCGCCGCTCGGACACACACACACACACACACACACACACACACACACACACACACACACACACACACACACACACACACATGCACGCACACACACGTGCCCTAACACACACATGCGCACACAGACACACACTGGATCCTGGATTAGACCGGTCTTTCAGCGCCCATAAGGGTCAATGGTCACCAGTTGCTGTTTGTAAGCAGCTTAGAGAAGCTTCCGGATGTTTTGGATTGCCAGCTGTGGTGCGCTAACACACACACACACACACACACAGCAATAAGTATATACACGCATGGGAACGCAGACATCCTGACTCATAACAAACAAACCATCCAATACGAGACACGGAGTAGAGACCGGATGTACAGAGGGGGGGGGGGGGGGGGGCAATTCCACAGAAGCAGTGTGATGCTGTTACAACTCTATGCACAAGGACAACTTTTAACAGTTTCCACAGAAAATCGTACAAAGACACATTTACGGGAAGAACAGTGCAGATGCAAAGTTCGGTAACAGAATGACAGTAAAATCTCCCTCCCTTTTACGTGACCCTGTTTTCCCCCCAAAAATCCGTTAAATATCTATTCCCGAATTAGGATTCCGAGATGTCTGCAGAAAGAATTGGGTGTCAGCCGTATATGATGACTGCGGGCTTTGAGAAAACATATTTGGGTTGTTGAACTACTGTAAGTGGAGTTACACCCAGAATGACGATAAAAGCATTACACCATGGTTCCCTGATCTGTACTATACTAATTATGAATCTCATTCTGTTCATGGTGACGTATTCTGAATAGGTACACAAAGGTAGAAATACACAATACCCTCCTTTGCAAGTGTGTAGAATAATACCCAAATATGCAATTGTTCTAATCTCTGCCCCCAAACAAGACAACATTTGGTTGGTCCGGGCCTCCTGAGTGGCGCAGCGGTCTAAGGCACTGCATTGCAGTGCTTGAGGCGTCGCTACAGACCCGGGTTTGATCCCAGGCTGTGTCACAACCGGCTGTGACCAGGAGTCCCATAGGGAGGCGCACAATTGGCCCAGCGCCGTCCGGGGTTAGGGGAGGGTTTGGCCGGGGGGGGCTTTACTTGGCTCATTGCGCTCTAGCGACTTCGGTCGTCAGTTGAACGGTGTTTCCTCTGACACATTGGTGCAGCTGGCTTCCGGGTAAAGCGGGCGGGTGTTACGAAGCATGGTTTGGCAGGTCATGTTTCGGGGGAAGCATGAATCGACCTTCACCTCCCGAGCCGGTTGGCGAGCTGCAGCGATGAGACAAGATCGAAATTGGGGAGAAAAAGGGGGTCAAATACAACAACAACAAAAATGTGGGGTCGGTCCGGACCAAAACGCAACAAGCAACAATTTCAAAGATTTTTACTGAGTTACAGTTCATGAGGAAATCAGTCAATTGAAATAAATTCATTAGAACCTAATCTATAGACTTCACATGACTGGGAATGCAGATATGCATCCGTGGTCACAGATACCTTAAAAAAGAAAGTAGGGGTGTGGATCAGAAAACCAGTCAGTATCTGGTGTGACCACCATTTGCCTCATGCAGCGTGACACATCTCCTTCACATAGAGTTGATCAGGCTGTTGATTGTGGCCTGTTGAATGTTGTCCCACTCCTCTTCAACTGCTGTGTGAGGTTGCTGGACATTGGCGGGAACTGAAACGCGCTGTCGTACACGTTGATCCAAAGCATCCGAAACATTCTCAATGGGTGACATGTCTGGTGAGTATGCAGGCCATGGAAGAACTGGGACATTTTCAGCTTCAAGGAGTTTTGTACAGATCCTTGCAACATGGGTCTGTGCATTTTCATGATTAAACAGGAGGTGCTGGCGGCGGTGGAATGGCGCGACAATGGGCCTCAGGATCTTGTTACAGGATCTTGTGCGTTCAAATTGCCATTGATAAAATGCAATTGTGTTCGTTGTCTGTAGCTTTTGCTTGCCCATACCATACACCCCCCCCCCCTCCCACTACCACGGGGCACTAAGCAAACCGCTTGCCCACATGAAGCCATACACGTGGCCTGTGGTTGTGAGGCCGGGTTGGACGTTCTGCCAAAATCTCTAAAACGACGTTGGAGGCGGCTTATGGTAGAGAAATTAACATTCCCTGGCAACAGTTCTGGTGGACCATCCTGCAGTCACAACATGCCAATTGCACACTCCCCTAAAACTTGAGATATCTGTGGCATTAATGTGGAATGTGACGAAACTGGGTGCACCTGTGTAATGATCATGCTGTTCAATCAGCTTCTTGATATGCCACAACTGTCAGGTGGATGGATTATCTTGGCAAAGGAGAAATGCTCACAAACAGGGATGTAAACAACTTTGTGCACAACATTTGAGAGAAATACGCTTTTTTTTTGTGCGTATGGAACATTACTGGGATCTTTTATTTCAGCTCATGAAATATGGGACCAACACTTTACACGTTGTGTTTCTATTTTTGTTCAGTGTAGATGTCCATGTTTCACAGTCTTGGACATCACTGTACAGAGTACAGTAGAGCACAGTACTGGCCAGCAGCATACCACCCTGCATCCCACTGGCTTGCTTCTGAAGCTAAGCAGGGTTGGTCCTGGTCTGTCTCTGGATGGGAGACCAGATGCTGCTGGAAGTGGTGTTGAAGGGCCAGTAGGAGGCACCCTTTTATCTGGTCCCCCCCCCCCCCCCCAAAAAAAAATATATATATCTCAATTCCCCAGGGCAGTGATTGGGGACATTGTCCTGTATAGGGTGCTGTCTTTCGGATGGGATGTTAAATGGTTGTCCTGACTCTCTGTGATCACTAAAGATCCCAGGGCTCATATTGTAAGAGTAGGGGTGTGAACCCTGATGTCTTGGCTAAATTCCCAATCTGGCCCCTCATACCATAATGGCCAATGAATCATCCCCAGCTTACAATTGGATCATTCCTCCTCTCCCCTGTAACTATTCCCCAGGTCGTTGCTGTAAATTAGAATGTGTTCTCAGTCAACTTACTTGGTTAAATAAAGTACAGTAGAGCAGTGATTCTCAATGTGTGGGTCATGATGGGGAAATTATGTAAATGTTGAATGATGTAAAACATGTTTTTATTTTTAGATGAAAAATACTGCAGTCTGATTTCAAATGACTGAAACCAGGTACAAAGTGATTATATCATTTCATCTCTGAACTATTTTTCTTAAATCACAGTATTTTTCATTTAGATCTATTAGCAGCGCTATTTAGCACATTTGGTTGATTTTGTGGTGTCAAACCAGTGAGCTCATTCACATTCTTCATCAAAAACATGGACAAATTGAATTATTTCCTATTTTCCTTTGTCATATAATTGCTACATTTACTATCAATATAGCATAAAAAAATATCCAGATTGCATTTTGACTCCCCGCTCTACTCTAGTGTGCTCTACTTTACTGTACTAAACTCTACTGTACTGTACTAAACTCTACTGTACTGTACTAAACTCTACTGTATTAAACTCTACTGTACTGTATTAAACTCTACTGTACTGTATTAAACTCTACTCTACTGTATTAAACTCTACTCTACTGTATTAAACTCTACTGTACTGTACTAAACTCTACTGTACTGTACTAAACTCTACTGTATTAAACTCTACTGTACTGTACTGTACTAAACTCGACTGTATTAAACTCTGCTGTATTAAACTCTACTGTACTGTACTAAACTCTACTGTACTGTGCTAAACTCTACTGTGCTAAACTCTACTGTGCTAAACTCTACTGTACTGTGCTAAACTCTACTGTACTGTACTAAACTCTACTGTATTAAACTCTACTGTATTAAACTCTACTGTACTGTACTAAACTCTACTGTACTGTACTAAACTCTACTGTACTGTACTAAACTCTACTGTATTAAACTCTACTGTATTAAACTCTACTGTACTGTACTAAACTCTACTGTACTGTACTAAACTCTACTATATTAAACTCTACTGTACTGTACTAAACTCTACTCTACTGTACTGTACTAAACTCTACTGTACTGTACTAAACTCTACTATATTAAACTCTACTGTACTGTACTAAACTCTACTCTACTGTACTGTACTAAACTCTACTGTACTGTACTAAACCCTACTGTATTAAACTCTACTGTATTAAACTCTACTGTACTGTACTAAACTCTACTGTACTGTACTAAACTCTACTGTATTAAACTCTACTGTACTGTACTAAACTCTACTCTACTGTACTGTACTAAACTCTACTGTATTAAACTCTACTGTACTGTATTAAACTCTACTCTACTGTATTAAACTCTACTGTACTGTACTAAACTCTACTGTACTGTACTAAACTCTACTGTACTGTACTAAACTCTACTGTACTGTACTAAACTCTACTGTATTAAACTCTACTGTATTAAACTCTACTGTACTGTACTAAACTCTACTGTAGTGTACTAAACTCTACTATATTAAACTCTACTGTATTAAACTCTACTGTACTGTACTAATCTCTACTCTACTGTACTGTACTAAACTCTACTGTATTAAACTCTACTGTACTGTATTAAACTCTACTCTACTGTATTAAACTCTACTGTACTGTACTAAACTCTACTGTACTGTACTAAACTCTACTGTACTGTACTAAACTCTACTGTATTAAACTCTACTGTATTAAACTATACTGTACTGTATTAAACTCTACTCTACTGTATTAAACTCTAATGTACTGTACTAAACTCTACTGTACTGTACTAAACTCTACTGTATTAAACTCTACTGTACTGTACTGTACTAAACTCGACTGTATTAAACTCTGCTGTATTAAACTCTACTGTGCTAAACTCTACTGTGCTAAATTATACTGTACTGTACATTTACATTACATTTAAGTCATTTAGCAGACGCTCTTATCCAGAGCGACTTACAAATTGGTGCAAATTGGTGCAAATTGGTGCATACTAAACTCTACTGTATTAAACTCTACTGTATTAAACTCTACTGTACTGTACTAAACTCTACTGTACTGTACTAAACCCTACTGTATTAAACTCTACTGTATTAAACTCTACTGTACTGTACTAAACTCTACTGTACTGTACTAAACTCTACTGTATTAAACTCTACTGTATTAAACTCTACTGTACTGTACTAAACTCTACTGTACTGTACTAAACTCTACTGTATTAAACTCTACTGTACTGTACTAAACTCTACTGTACTGTACTAAACTCTACTCTACTGTATTACACTCTACTGTATTAAACTCTACTGTACTGTACTAAACTCTACTGTATTAAACTCTACTGTACTGTACTAAACTCTACTCTACTGTATTACACTCTACTGTATTACACTCTACTGTATTAAACTCTACTTGACTGTACTAAACTCTACTGTATTAAACTCTACTGTATGGTGCTAAACTCTACTGTATTAAACTCTACTGTACTGTGCTAAACTCTACTGTATTAAACTCTACTGTACTGTGCTAAACTCTACTGTATTAAACTCTACTGTACTGTGCTGTCCAAACTTGTAAACCTGACGTCTATAGTTGATTCAGATTTAGACTGACAAAATGTCAACTACTTTTCCACGTCCATGGACGTCGGGTGTCGGTCAGTGCTCAGTGAGTGAGAGGGCTCAAGTGAGGGGGCTCATGGGTAGGTGTCAGTAAGAGGCAGGAGAGGTGACATTAAAACAACATTTCTCTGCACCTATCCGGTGTATGTGACAATAAAAGATTTACATTAACTGGAGAGAGAGAGAGAGAGAGAGAGAGAGAGAGAGAGAGAGAGAGAGAGAGAGAGAGAGAGAGAGAGAGAGAGAGAGAGAGAGAGAGAGAGAGAGAGAGAGAGAGAGAGAGAGAGAGAGAGTGAGGGGTTGTTCAGACTGTTTTCACAGTCTTTCTTTTACCACCAGACGACAGAAAGATAAAGAAAACCGTTATGAGCTGAACATGACAGTGTGCCAGTGGAAGGGAGGACAGTAGCAGGTGACTCAACTGTGGTTTGTGGCTACTATGATTTCCCATTGTAGCCATGTCAGTTTTGGGATTTTTTGGTCCTTCGATTACTGATTTAGTAACAGAATTATGTGTTTTAATCCCTTAATAAATGATAAACCAAATTGTTATCAGTAAAAACACTAACTAATTGATAGGTCTACCTTCACTTGTTACTTCTGTCTACTATTATCCTCCCTCCTCATGAGGGAGAGAAATTGGAAAATGTCTCAAAGATTTGTGGGTTTTTGGTAACTGAATGACAAGACGCAATATTTCTTAAACTTACAGAAGGCAAATCATTTCTGCAAAACTAAATATAAGTGTTGATATTAGCTGGCAGGGTTCTTTACTTCATGATTGTATTTTGACGTATTTCTAAACCCTTTTAAGGCTTTTTCTGGAAGTTCTTTTCTAAGACTCCTTTACTATCTGTTTGACCAGAAATCAAAAGCCGTTATTTCTTTCAACTTTTTAGGATAGAAAATGGTTGAAAAACATATAAACGCCTTCATTTCTCAAAAATAGACTCTTAGCTTTCATTTGACACCGAATTTGATGTGCTCCTATCGACTTCACGTCAGTGCTAAGGCTGCTTCTTACATGGGAATGCCCTAGGGCATTCAACAGGGGGCATTCAACAGGCTTGCGTACCAAATGGCACCCTAATCCCTATGTCACGCACAGAGCCAATAGGACTCTGATCAAAAGTAGTGCACTACAAAGGGATTAGGGCGCCGTTTGGAACGCAGCCCTAGTCCCTCCAGTTTGTCCCTTGTTATTGTGTTATCGCCATCCTATAATTGCTCAATTTAATGTCTTCATTAACCGTATTATTGCTTCGGCTGCCTAGGTTTTCTTTTTGCCAATAAAGCTATTTGAATTTGAACGTGAGGAAGCGGAGACAGCGAGGTAATATGGAAGTTAATTAGAATGTGTTCTGATGGGGCGATGAGGATACAAACGCTGATAAGCCGATGCAAATAATAATGAGACTTGCTTATGTGAGAAAAACACTCTTTCTTTGGTTCAAGAAACGATTCTGTATTTTAGGTCAGTTTCAGCAGCTTGGGGTAGAAAAATGTTGCGGATATGAGGTGGTTTGCATGACTGTGGGGTATGTAATTGGAATACAATGCAAACGTTCACCGTGTAACACCTGTTCTATTTTTCCGTTCCCACTGCATTGTACATTCCATCTAGTTGCGTTTCTGTCTGTTTCTATTGCACCCTCATGTGTCCTCTCGCCCTCTCATCTTATTTTCTCTCTTCTTCTTACCGTCTTCCTATTCTATTCTCTCCCAACCCCTTGTCTTTATCCAATGCTTGTAGCCCCCAAGTGTGCATGTGTGTGTTTTTTGAATACACACGTTCCAGTGTGTGTGTGTGTGTGTGCGTGCGTGCGTGCGTCATTCCGTCCTCCTGTGTGTCAATGTGTGTGTGTGTGTGTGTGTGTGTGTGTGGGGGGGGGGGGTCCCTAGTCTCTTCCAGGACTTTCTATTCTCTAATTAAACCTCAGAGAGAGGAAAGAGAGAGGGGAGAGAGAGACCAGTGGGCTGCCCTAGTAGAGCCCAGAGCCCAGGGAGAGAGAAACCCTACCCACGCACCCAATAACCTACTCACACCAGGCCACAACACATTACATTTTCATGCTCAAAAACACATTAAAGAGGCTACCAACTGAACTCAAGGCAAACTGGAGGAGGCTAAAATCACCTTGAAGACAGAGTCTGTGGCACACTGTTAAACTTATCTCAGATCAGGGAGCTATAACAGCAAAGAGAGGAAAAATCCATTCAGTGTTAATAGGAAACTGATCTCAGGTCAGATCATAGACACTACAATTGCGATAAGGACAATGACTTTCTAGACCTGCTAAACTGATCTAAGATCAGTGTAATAATGGTCAAGGTGACCTCCAGGTCACACCCCATCCTGAGGCTTGGGGAGAGGACAATCCATGGTGGACATCAAGGAGCATGGCAGAGGTTAGGCTGCCTGGGGGGCCCTCCAGGTTTTGGGGCACGTCTGAGAGGCTTCTAATTGGATAATTGGTTCAATTACAGAGCCCTAATTGGCCTAGCTAGTGTTGCCGGGGGGTTGCTGGGGAGCAGCGGGGGGTGGTGGTGATGGATGAATAGAAGAGGGAGCGAGAGAGAGAGGAGGGAGGAGGAGGAAAAGAGCCAGGGATGGCAATACTCGCTTATTAAAGATGGTACACCAGCGAAACACTCTGTATTTTCTATTGTTACTGTTATTATTATTATTACTATTTTTAATTATTAGAAGAGAACAGAGGAGAGCACACCACGACATTGGCAGAGCCGTCAGTGTGAAAATAAAAGCCTATAAAAGCATTCACTTGTGTGTATGTTGTGTGTGTGTGTGTGTGTGTGTGTGTGTTGTGTGTGTGTGTGTTGTGTGTGTGTGTGTGTTGTGTGTGTGTGTGTGCGTGCCCGTGTACAGCACACGTCTGTGTGTGCGTGTGAGTTCTGTTCTCTCCACTTGGCCCTGTGGACCTTCTAGCATCTTCTCTCCTCTCCACTGAGCCACGGCGCTCATCTGAATCTGGCTCCAGACCCACAGTACAGTACAGACTGTTAAAGCCTTCCTCTGGAGTTGGGTTGGGTATGGCTTGCCTGACCACTTCAGTCTCCAGGGGTTTCTAGCCTCTTCCCTCTGTCTCAGTGGTCTGTTCCAAAGGCCTTGCTTGTCTAACAGAGGTGTGACTGGCGAAAGCTTGGTTCCTCTGCAACTTTTGACAGTGGACTCTCAGAGACCCTCGTTCTACTAACGAGAGATAATAACCTAGCCAACCAGGCAGTGAGACAGTGTGTCGTTGTGTGTGTGTGTGTGTGTGTGTGTGTGTGTGTGTGTGTGTGTGTGTGTGTGCGCACGTGCATGCATGGAACCAGAAAGCAGCGCATTGAATCGCCATAGAAGCAGGGGAGATATCTGGGGATACGATGGGTGAGTGTGAGTGTGTGTGTGTGTGTGTGTGTGCGTGTCCTTCTCGACAACACCAATCAATCACCTCTATTAAACCCTCAGGGAACAAAATGGAGGAACAGCCATAACCGAACCCTGTTTAAAAGCCCCTCTCTGGTGGAGAGGCACAGCCATAAAAACAGACGGACACAGCAGAGGATCCACAAATAAAACAGACGGACACTGCAGAGGATCCACAAATAAAACAGACGTACACTGCAGAGGATCCACAAATAAAACAGACGGACACTGCAGAGGATCCACAAATAAAACAGACGGACACTGCAGAGGATCCACAAATAAAACAGACGTACACCGCAGAGGATCCACAAATAAAACAGACGGACACCGCAGAGGATCCACAAATAAAACAGACGTACACCGCAGAGGATCCACAAATAAAACAGACAGACACTGCAGAGGATCCACAAATAAAACAGACGGACACCGCAGAGGATCCACAAATAAAACAGACGTACACCGCAGAGGATCCACAAATAAAACAGACGGACACCGCAGAGGATCCACAAATAAAACAGACGGACACCGCAGAGGATCCACAAATAAAACAGACGGACACCGCAGAGGATCCACAAATAAAACAGACGGACACCGCAGAGGATCCACAAATAAAACAGACGGACACCGCAGAGGATCCACAAATAAAACAGACGGACACTGCAGAGGATCCACAAATAAAACAGAAGGACACTGCAGAGGATCCACAAATAAAACAGACGGACACCGCAGAGGATCCACAAATAAAACAGACGGACACCGCAGAGGATCCACAAATAAAACAGACGGACACCGCAGAGGATCCACAAATAAAACAGACAGACACCGCAGAGGATCCACAAATAAAACAGACAGACAAAGCAGAGGATCCACAAATAAAACAGACGGACACCGCAGAGGATCCACAAATAAAACACACGGTACACTAGAAGAAACCCTCTGATGGCCCCTGTTTTATCCCTCTTTCCCTTCATTCCTCCAGACCTCCACTCTTTCATCCCTCCATCTCATCATGAAAAGTTATTTTTTTTGGTTCTAAAATCAGCCCAGCTCCTTCGTTTTCATTTCAAAAACGAATTACGAAATATCAGGTGGCAGTCTGTGTGCGTGGGTTAGTGGTGAGAGGGTCAGCTGTTTGTTCACCCACACCTGCCCGCAATTGCACATAACCCATCCGCAACCCATCTGACTATATGTGATAAAGTGAAAATCTGAGGCCCGTACCCGACCCTAGCCCGCTGTAGAGACGGGAGAATGATTTCCTGACAGGGGGTGCAGGATTTGTCCCCCCCTAATTTATGTTTCTGCTTATAATTTCCTACATTTTGGTCGGCTATTTGTTAGTCAGCTTGTCTATAATTGGATACACGGGGCTTCTCTTCTGTCATTAGACTATATGTTCCCCTAGAAGACTAAACAAGCCCTTGTTCACCAGAATAAGGTCATAAATCGATAGAATGCATTCTTCAATCAAGATGACTTCAGTAAAATCCTCTGTCATCTCTGCCTCGTTCGCGGAGCAAAGTCATTTCGGTACCGGGGGTGAAAATGCTAAAATCAGTTAGACCGGTTGTAAGGAAATAGAAAACTGTGAAAAAGACCCAACATTATATTTCTCCACTGCTGTTCCCGAGTCAAAATCTAGTCTATATTTGGTGTGCCATTTTACTGCAGGAAATGCTTAGTTCTGCAGGAGTTCATATTTAGGCTGTGTGAGAGGTTATAGACCTACAGTCAGTGTCCTGATTTCAGTTTCCATTTAACCCATCTGAACAGTAGGCTGCAGTTCCCTTGACGTGCCATAGGCCCATTTGAAGTCCCCGTCTTGTGACTGGCGAAGTTGTATAGCGCCACACAATCATCACACATAACATAGCCGGGCACTGCTATTATCCTCTTCTCCAACGTCACCAACTCTTTCCCAAACATGACTTTTCTGGCTCTCCTCGCTCTTCCCTTTTCAACTCTACAGCTTTTCTCTTATTGAATTCAACTGTGTCCTTTTTGCCTCGGGGGATCGACATTAACTTTTTCAGCCCGTTCCCAAAGCCTTGGGCGATTGGTGTGTAGGCTATTTGGTGTGCCTACAGTTAGGCCCTAGAGGCAGCCTAGTGGTCAGAGCGTTGGGCCAGTAACTGAGAGGTTGCAGCATCGAATCCCTGAGCTGACCAAGTAAAAAATGTGTCGTTCTACCCCTGGGCAAGGCAGTTAACCCACTGTTCCCCGGGCCCTGAGCAAGGCAGTTAACCCACTGTTCCCCGGGCGCTGTGAATGTTGTTTAAGGCAAACCCCTGTGCCTCTCTGATTCAGAGGGGTTGGGTTAAATGCGGAAGGCATTCAAATGTACAACTGACTAGGTCGTATGCACTAATGCCAGATAACCTACAATAATGAAATAATAAATCTCAATGTAGCCTATAGATATAAATTGCACATGAACGATACATTTTATTAAGGTATTGTTTTCTCTTTAGTCACCCCGCCCCTCACCCACACACTATTTAATGACTCTACACATTATTTAATGACTCTACACATTATTTAATGACTCTACACACTATTTAATGACTCTACACACTATTTAATGACTCGACACACTATTTAATGACCCTACACACTATTTAATGACTCTACACACTATTGAATTACCCTACACACTATTTAATGACACTACACACTATTTAATGACCCTACACACTATTTAATTACCCTATCCACTATTTAATTACTCTACACACTATTGAATTACCCTACACACTATTTAATGACTCTACACATTATTTAATGACTCTACACACTATTGAATTACCCTACACACTATTTAATGACTCTACACACTATTTAATGACCCTACACACTATTTAATGACTCTACACATTATTTAATGACTCTACACACTATTTAATGACTCTACACACTATTTAATGACTCTACACACTATTTAATGACTCTACACACTATTTAATGACTCTACACACTATTGAATTACCCTACACACTATTTAATGACTCTACACACTATTGAATTACCCTACACACTATTTAATGACCCTACACACTATTTAATGACTCTACACACTATTTAATGACTCTACACACTATTTAATTACCCTACACACTATTTAATTACCCTACACACTATTTAATTACCCTACACACTATTTAATTACCCTACACACTATTTAATTACCCTACACACTATTTAATTACCCTACACACTATTTAATGACCCTACACACTATTTAATGACTCTACACACGATGTAATGACTCTACACACTATTTAATTACCCTACACACTATTTAATGACTCTACACACTATTTAATGACTCTACACACTATTTAATGACCCTACACACTATTTAATGACCCTACACACTATTTAATGACTCTACACACTATTTAATGACCCTACACACTATTTAATGACTCTACACACTATTTAATGACCCTACACACTATTTAATGACCCTACACACTATTTAATGACCCTACACACTATTTAATGACCCTACACACTATTTAATGACCCTACACACTATTTAATGACCTTACACACTATTTAATGACTCTACACACTATTTAATGACTCGACACACTATTTAATGACCCTACACACTATTTAATGACCCTACACACTATTTAATGACCCTACACACTATTCAATGACTCGACACACTATTTAATGACCCTACACACTATTTAATGAATCTACACACTATTTAAGGACTCTACACACTATTTAATGACTCTACACACTATTTAATTACTCTACACACTATTTAATGACCCTACACACTATTGAATTACCCTACACACTATTTAATTACCCTACACACTATTTAATTACCCTACACACTATTTAATTACCCTACACACTATTTAATTACTCTACACACTATTTAATGACTCTACACACTATTTAATGACCCTACACACTATTTAATTACCCTACACACTATTTAATCACCCTACACACTATTTAATGACTCTACACACTATTTAATGACTCTACACACTATTTAATGACTCTACACACTATTTAATGACTCTACACACTATTTAATTACTCTACACACTATTTAATGACCCTACACACTATTTAATGACCCTACACACTATTTAATGACTCTACACACTATTTAATGACTCTACACACTATTTGATTAACCTAAACATTATTTAATGACCCTACACACTATTTAATTACCCTACAAACTATTGAATTACCCTATCCACTATTTAATGACCCTACACACTATTTAATTACCCTATCCACTATTTAATGACCCTACACACTATTTAATTACAATATCCACTATTTAATTACTCTACACACTATTTAATGACCCTACACACTATTTAATTACTCTACACACTATTTAATTACTCTACACACTATTTAATTACCCTACACACTATTTAATTACTCTACACACTATTTAATTACCCTACACACTATTTAATGACCCTACACACTATTTAATGACCCTACACACTATTTAATGACCCTACACACTATTTAATGACTCTACACACTATTTAATGACTCTACACACTATTTAATGACTCTACACACTATTTAATTACCCTACACACTATTTAATTACCCTACACACTATTTAATGACCCTACACACTATTTAATGACTCTACACACTATTTAATGACTCTACACATTATTTAATGACTCTACACATTATTTAATTACCTTATCCACTATTTAATGACTCTACACACTATTTAATTACCCTACACACTATTTAATTACCCTACAAACTATTGAATTACCCTATCCACTATTTAATGACTCTACACACTATTTAATTACCCTATCCACTATTTAATGACCCTACACAATATTTAATTACCCTATCCACTATTTAATGACCCTACACACTATTTAATTACCTTATCCACTATTTAATGACTCTACAAACTATTGAATTACCCTATCCACTATTTAATGACCCTACACAATATTTAATTACCCTATCCACTATTTAATGACCCTACACACTATTTAATTAACCTACACATTATTTAATGACCCTACACACTATTTAATGACCCTACACACTATTCAACACACTATTTAATGACCCTACACACTATTCAACACACTATTTAATGACCCTACACACTATTTAATGACCCTACACACTATTCAACACACTATTGAATGACCCTACACACTATTTAATGACCCTGCACACTATTTAATGACCCTGCACTCTATTTAATGACCCTACACACTATTTAATGACCCTACACACTATTTAATTACCCTACACACTATTTAATTACCCTACACACTATTTAATTACCCTACACACTATTTAATGACTCTACACACTATTTAATTACCCTACACACTATTTAATGACCCTACACACTATTTAATTACTCTACACACTATTTAATTACCCTACCCACTATTTAATTACCCTACGCACTATTTAATGACTCTACACACTATTTAATTACCCTATCCACTATTTAATGATCCTACACACTATTTAATTACCCTACACACTATTTAATGACCCTACACACTATTTAATGACCCTACACACTATTCAACACACTATTTCATGATCCTATTCAACACACTATTTAATGACCCTACACACTATTCAACACACTATTTAATGACCCTACACACTATTTAATGACCCTACACACTATTCAACACACTATTTAATGACCCTACACACTATTCAACACACTATTTAATGACCCTACACACTATTTAATGACCCTACACACTATTCAACACACTATTGAATGACCCTACACACTATTTAATGACCCTGCACACTATTTAATGACCCTGCACACTATTTAATGACCCTACACACTATTTAATGACCCTACACACTATTTAATTACCCTACACACTATTTAATTACCCTACACACTATTTAATTACCCTACCCACTATTTAATGACTCTACACACTATTTAATTACCCTACACACTATTTAATGACCCTACACCACACTATTTAATTACTCTACACACTATTTAATTACCCTACCCACTATTTAATTACCCTACGCACTATTTAATGACTCTACACACTATTTAATTACCCTATCCACTATTTAATGATCCTACACACTATTTAATGACCCTACACACTATTCAACACACTATTTCATGATCCTATTCAACACACTATTTAATGACCCTACACACTATTCAACACACTATTTAATGACCCTACACACTATTTAATGACCCTACACACTATTCAACACACTATTGAATGGGGACTGTGGGTTATGAGCCTATGTGTGTGTGTGTGGGGGGGGGGGGGGGGGGGGTTCAGGCATAAGCGTTGGAAAGTGATCCTGAAGCTTTTTTTACATTTATTTAAAAATGTATTTATTTTTTACCCCTTCTTCTCCCCAATTTTGTGGTATCCAATTGGTAGTAGTTCCAGTCTTGTCTCATCTCTGCAACTCCCGTACGGACTCGGGAGAGGCAGAGGTTGAGAGCCATGCGTCCTCCGAAACACAACATAACCAAGCCGCACTGATTCTTGACACAATGCACATCCAACCCGGAAGCCAGCCGCACCAATGTGTCGGAGGAAACACCTGGTCAGCGTGCACTGCGCCCGGGCCGCCACAGGAGTCGCTAGTGCGCAATGAGACAAGGATATCCCTGCCGGCCAAACCCTCCCTAACCCGGACAACGCTGGGCCAATTGTGCGTCGCCCCATGAACCTCCCGGTCGCGGCCGGCTGCGACAGAGCCTGGGCTCGAACCCAGAATCTCTGGTGGCACAGCCTTAGACCACTGCGCCACCCGGGAGGCCCCATGATCCTGAGGCTGACATAATGACGATGTAAGGTGTTGACTGAGGGACCAGATAGCCCCATTTGTCTCTCCGGGTGCCAAGGGGAGGGTACGTTGAGGGGGTTAGGGCGAAGGAGGGGGCGCCACAATCGGACCCCTCCTGTGCCAGGAGGAGCGCTCTACATTCTGGGAGGCGGTCGGTCACCGTGGAGACAGGAGGCCGACAGCTCCAGATGGAATGGCCATGCCAAGTCAGCAGCCGTTCACACCACTGTCCACCACAACCGTCTAAATCCTTTACTACTATGTCTTATGGCATCGTCCCCCCCAATCACATCCTCTCTATCTGTCTGGCTGTCCGCCAGGGAGGAAGGGGGGGACACGTTGACCCAGAGTTCAGAAGAAAAGTGAACAAGGGAGGGAGGGAGCGAGGGAAGAAGAGAGAGAGAGAGTGTCTGCCTGAAGAGACAGCGATCAGATGCCCTCTCGTTCAGACACCAAGGACCTGATGGTTTGTTTGAAAACTCTCTCTCTCCTCTCTCTCTCTCCTGTCTCTCTCTCTCTCTCTCTCTCTCCTGTCTCTCTCTCTCTCTCCTTTCTCTCTCTCTCTCCTCTCTCTCTCCTTTCTCTCTCTCTCTCCTTTCTCTCTCTCTCTCCTCTCTCTCTCTCCTCTCTCTCTCTCTCTCTCCTCTCTCTCTTTCTCTCTCTCTATCCTCTCTCTCTCCGCTCTCTCTCTCGCTCCTTTCTCTCTCTCTCTCTCTCTCCTCTCTTTCACTCTCTCTCTCTCTCTCCTGTCTCTCTCTCTCTCCTTTCTCTCCTGTCTCTCTCTCTCTCTCCTTTCTCTCTCTCTCTCTCTCTCTCCTGTCTCTCTCTCTCTCTCTCTCTCTCCTGTCTCTCTTCCACCACACCAAAGCCAATATACAACATGAGACCAGTCACAGTTGTCTAAGTGCCCGACTGATCTATTATTGACAATTTTTCAGCCTCAGCATTATTGATGCTAAGACCCTTCTGATCTCACAGTGTGTGTGTGTGTGTGTGTGTCGTCTGATCTCATTGACTGCACACTTCATTTGTCAGCCGAGTTCATTCATTTACTGCAATGTTTTTTCACTGTTGACCCCCCCCCCCCCCCCCCCAAATCCCTATTCACTGGACTGGACTTCCTTCATTCAGCCAAATACACGCACGCGCACACACACACACACACACACACACACACACACACACACACACACACACACACACACACACACACACACACACACACACACACACACACACACACACACACACACACACACACACACACACACACACACACACACACACTGGGGTGAAATACTGTCAAAATTAGCAAAAATGGCCTGATAGGCTGTCAGTTGTAGTAGAGTTACAAAGGAGTGGAGGGAGAACAAGAGAAAGAGAAAGGGGGAGACACACCAGGAACAATACAAAGGCAAGAGTTCAAATAAAATATTTACAGGGTTTCATTTGTGTGAGAGCGTGGTTTCTGCCGAGGGTCAGAGGCTCTGGGTCCAGTTCTGAGGAGCATGAGACTGGCCATTAATTATCCAGCTACTGGGTGGACTAAGAACGGTCTGACACACAGAGACTGACACACAGAGACTGACACACAGAGACTGACACACAGAGACTGACACACAGAGACTGACACACAGAGACTGACACACAGAGACTGACACACAGAGACTGACACAGAGAGGGGCTAGGATACCAATGGGACCCTTATCTAGTTCACTACTTTAGACCAGAGCCCTATGGGGAGGGGGAGAGAAAGGGGGACATCACTCTACTTGTCTTGTCTACACACATACACGCCCATACATACACCTAATACACACAGACATACACCTGATACACACATACACGCCCATACATACACCTAATACACACAGACATACACCTAATACACACAGACATACACCTGATTCACACATACACGCCCATACATACACCTAATACACAGACATACACCTGATACACACATACACGCCCGTACATACACCTAATACACACAGACATACACCTGATACACACATACACGCCCGTACATACACCTAATACACACAGATATACACCTGATACACACATACACGCCCATACATACACCTGATACATGCCCATACATACACCTAATACACACAGACATATGTGTGTGTGTGTGTGTGTGTGTGTGTGGGACTTGTGGCCGGGCGGACTGTGGCGGTGCATCAAACCCAACCCCCAGCATTGTGCTCTGAATGCCTGGGCCCGTCTGTCTGTCACAACACAGCCTGACTGACTGACTAAATGACTCCTATAGGATTCAACTAGAACTAACTGCACTCACACACATTCTAATGAAACACACAAAGACGTATGCACACATGCTTAAGCGCATGCACGCACAGAAGGACACATACATACACGCATACAGGCACGCACACAAACAGTCCCAGAGCACAGTCCCAAAGCCGATCAAACATCGCTCAGCCGACATCCACAGGGACAGGGCCAGGAGAGAGAACCAGGAGAGGCAGAGGACAACACCACTTAAGCCCAGGAGGAGAGCCGCTCAGAGGGGTGGAGGACTCGGTCAAGGGCCCTGAGGGATGGGTGGTTACTGCTACAGTACGATAAGAGATGGTTACTATTAAAATAGATTATTAAAATGAGTTTATTAGGTACACCACCCTGTTCACCAAAATGGTTTGCTCCTACAGACAGTGTGTCACGTGGCCATGGCTTGCTATATAAAGCAGGCAGACAGGCATCGAGGCATTCAGTTACTGTTCCATTGAACGTTAGAATGGGCAAACGGAGTGACCTAAGAGACTTTGAGCGTGGTATGACCGTTGGTGCCAGGCTCGCCAGATCCAGTATCTCAGAAACGGACGGCCTCCTGGGCTTTTGACACAACAGTGTCTAGGGTTAATCAAGAATGGTGTGACAAACAAAAAACACCCAGTTAGTGGCAGTCCTGTGGGCGAAAAACAACTCGTAAATGAGAGGTCGAAGGAGAATGGCAAGAGTCATGCAAGCTGACAGGCGGGCCACAAACAGACAAATAACGGCGCAGTACAACAGTGGTGTGCAGAACGGCGTCTCGGAATGCACAACTCGTCGATCCTTGTTACGGATTGGCTATTGCAGCAGACGACCACACCGGGTTCCACACCTATCAGCTAAAAACAAGAAGAAGTGTCTCCAGTGGGCACGCGATCACCAACACTGGACAATTGAGGAGCGGAAAAACATTGCCTGGAACGTGACAGTGAGTTCAGTTTACTTGGGTGGCCTGGTCAGTCCCCAGACCTCAACCCAACAGAGCATATTTGGGATGAGATGGAACGGGCTGTTCACAGCATGAATGTACCGCCATCCAATCTGCAGCAACTGTGTGATGCCATCACGTCAGCATGGACCAACATCCGTGTTGAACTTTTCAGACATCTCGTAGAATGCCCCGAAGAATTCAGACTGTTCTGGAGGCAAAGGGGGGTCTGACCCGGCACTAGATGGGTGAACCTAATAAACTGTCCGGTGAGAGTATATCTCTCTATATGTGTTTGACCTTGCCTAGGACTACCAGTGCTAGACTTCTCACACCTTTATGTACTTATGGTGCATATCATTTACTTTCACTTTGAGTTCAATTGACTGAGCTGGAATGATCCCGAGTCCAACATTAGCTCCAAGCAGCAGTTAGTGAGTCAGCTTGTATGTTGTCATTGGAAGAGAACATTAACAGGTAGAGACATATGGCGTGTATGGTGGGGCCCCAGGGAGAAGCTGGGCTGTAGACAGAAGGCTGGGGGGACTGGGGCTGGTGAGGGGCCACGAGTACTAGAGATCTGGAGGTCCTGGTGGCAGAGTGGGGTAGAGTTGGAGGGCAGGGGCAGACTGGGGACAAGGTACAGGAGGGTATGGCTGAGAGATGGAGAGAGGGAGGCTACAGGTGGTTGAACTCTGCCTCAGAGGAAGGGAGTGAGGGATGCCATCCAGGAGGTATGGAGGGTCTGATAGACAGGTTGAAGGACACATGCAATAGCATCACAATGCTACGTCATTAGCGATATTGTTGTTGCTGTTTGATTTACCCTCAAATCAGTGATGCTGATGCCCACCAATGCGCCAAAAACCCAAGTCCTTTTTCCTCTCTCGATTAAATTAAATTAAATTCTATAAACTTTATTTATCCCCACTGGGCAATTATCAAGGCTTGAAAACGTAGCCCATAAAACACAAAACAACACGATAGATACATAACCAACAACATACGGTATACCCCCCCTTACCCCGTCTCTCTCCCCATGTATCTCTCTCTCCATCTCTGCTTGATATCTAATAGCATGTGAATGAATATTCATCCAGTTGTCTGATCCGGTGGTTGTGTCGGAGCACCATGTTGATTTAACTACGGAGGGAGTGGAAGAGGCAGCGCAAATGAATATACATGGAGATCACACTACATGGAGATCACACTACATGGAGATCACACTACATGGAGATCACACTACATGGAGATCACACTACATGGAGATCACACTACATGGAGATCACACTACATGGAGATCACACTACATGGAGATCACTATACATGGAGATCACACTACATGGAGATCACTATACATGGAGATCACACTACATGGAGATCACACTACATGGAGATCACACTACATGGAGATCACACTACATGGAGATCACACTACATGGAGATCACACTACATGGAGATCACACTACATGGAGATCACTATACATGGAGATCACACTACATGGAGATCACACTACATGGAGATCACACTACATGGAGATCACACTACATGGAGATCACACTACATGGAGATCACACTACATGGAGATCACTATACATGGAGATCACACTACATGGAGATCACTATACATGGAGATCACACTACATGGAGATCACACTACATGGAGATCACACTACATGGAGATCACTATACATGGAGATCACTATACATGGAGATCACTATACATGGAGATCACACTACATGGAGATCACACTACATGGAGATCACACTACATGGAGTTCACTATACATGGAGATCACTATACATGGAGATCACTATACATGGAGATCACTATACATGGAGATCACTATACATGGAGATCACACTACATGGAGATCACACTACATGGAGATCACACTACACGGAGATCACACTACATGGGGATCACACTACATGGAGATCACACTACATGGGGATCACACTACATGGAGATCACTATACATGGAGATCACTATACATGGAGATCACTATACATGGAGATCACTATACATGGAGATCACTATACATGGAGATCACACTACATGGAGATCACTATACATGGAGATCACTATACATGGAGATCACTATACATGGAGATCACTATACATGGAGATCACTATACATGGAGATCACTATACATGGAGATCACACTACATGGAGATCACACTACATGGAGATCACACTACATGGAGATCACACCACATGGGGATCACACTACATGGAGATCACTATACATGGAGATCACTATACATGGAGATCACTATACATGGAGATCACTATACATGGAGATCACTATACATGGAGCACACACTGATAATGAGATGCAGTAGATAGTTATGGTGGTTGATCTCTAATTAGTATTATTATGTGGGGATTGACACACTCTCTGTCTCTCTGTCTCTCTGTCTCTCTGTCTCTCTCTCTGCCTCTCTCTCTCTCTCTCTCTCTCTCTCTCTCTCTCTCTCTCTCTCTCTCTCTCTCTCTCTCATATTAAACTGAGATGTTGTGTCACTGGCCCATAATGTCAAAGGCAATCCAAAATAAGTTCAGGGGTAAAGATTTGCTGAACAATTTACATTATACTATAGATCGCATGGACTCATTCCGTGTGCAATAACAGTGTTTAACATGATTTTTGAATGACTACCTCATCTCTGTACCCCACACATACAATTATCTGTAAGGTCCCTCAGTCAAGCAGAGAATTTCAAACACCGAGACCAGGGATGTTTTCCAATGCCTCGCGAAGAAGGGCAACTGACATTCAATATCCCTTTGAGCATGGTGAAGTTATTAATTACACGTTGGATGGTGTATCAATACACCCAGTCACTACCAAGATACAGGCGTCCTTCCTCACTCATGAGGTCATTGGTGACTTTAAAACATTTATTTTGGCAATTAGGATAAACGTGTGTATGAAAATGTTATGTCTCTGTGTCCAGTATGAAGGAAGTTAGAGGTAGTTCCGTGATACAATGCTAACTAGCGTTAGCGCAATGATGAAGTCTATGGGTATGTACTAGCATGCCGATGCCAACAGACTTCCAGTCAATGCGCTGACGCTAGTTTGCAATTGTGCTAGCGGCAGTGAACAACTTCCTTCAAAACTGCACGAAGAGACATGAAAATGCTACGCACAAGTTCATCTGACTCTGGGGAAGTAGATCATTTGCCAAAATCCCGGAGTATACCTTTAAATCTAGTTGAAAATCAAGACGTGAAAATGCTTGTCTTTGAATTGTGAAAAGAGTAATGGCCAAATGTGACCCGTTTCAAGATGCTAGCCATATGTCGCACGTCAGTACAACACGGGAGAGGCATTTGAACATTATTTAAAAACATTTTTTTATCAAAATATATTTTTGGGCAGAAATCCCTTCTGGTACCTGTGAACTTTCATGTGCCTTATATAACAAACTTGTATGTCATCTGTAAACACAACGCTTCTGGGTTAAGCAAGCAGTGTGTTAAGAAGCAGCACGGTTTGGCGGGTCATGTTTTGGAGGACACAGTCTTGAAGTCTTTGGATGTTTACTACACTACCTTACTCACTCTGTTTAGCACATGGCCTCACATGTAAATCCTTAAAGAGATGGGTGGAGCTAAGGCTTAAGAGGGTGCGAATGATGCTGAATGAGTGTAGACAAATTACAGCTCTCCGGTAGGTGTACCAAAACATTCATGGGCCATTTTCTCAAAAGTGTGATTACTAGTTTATCAACTTTGAAAGCAGAATTACTTTCCCCTTGTTCCTCAACTGCAGTATATAATATACCATTTTGTAGCTCCGAGTCTCTACTTTTATCCAATGATGAGACCGAATCAAGACGGTCGGTAACAAATGTTGCACAATCCCATTGTGGAAAGCTCTTAGAGACTTACCCAGAAAGACTCACAGCCGTAATCGCTGCCAAAGGTGCTTCTACAAAAAGTATTGACTCAGGGGTGTGAATACTTATGTAAATTAACTACTATTTCTGTATTTTATTTATAATACATTTGCTAACGTTTCTAAAATCATGTTTTCACTTTGTCATTATGGGGTATTGTGCGCAAAAATAAATATGTCAAAAATGTTGTATTCGGGCTCTAACACAAGAAAATGTGGAATAAGTCAAGTGGTATGAATACTTTCCAAAGGCACTGTATCTGTGTTTCTGTCTCTTTGGCTCTCCTCTCCTCTCCTCTCCTCTCCTCTCCAATCTCTCCATCTCTCTGTGACAGAACATGTCTGAGGTGTCACATCACTTGGAAGTGGCTCTGTGTGATACCGACCACGTCGACTCACGCTCCCCCTCTCTCTCTCCCGCGCTCCTCTCTGATGAATCAGGGGCCTCTGCCCCTCGGCTCCCTGGGAAAATAATGAGGCGACTGCTCCACGACTGAAGAGCGAACGAGTGAAGAGCGAGAGAGAGAGAGAAGAAGGAGGTAGCCTATATAGTATATGGAGGATGTGAGTAGCAGCTTGTTTTGTACTGTAGTCCTCAGGGTGGGTCACACAGAATTGCGGGGAGTGAGTTTATTCCTAACTCCGCCGTTTGGTGAAAGCCAATCATTAATCACAAGGCGGTGTTTATGTATTTACACTGCAACACGTCTTCAGTCATCCTCACGCGTCTAGCTGTGCCTGGGCATGACAGTGTGTGTGTGTGTGCGTGCGTGCGTGTGTGTGACAGCAGTATGTATGGCGGCAGTTTAGCCCCAGGGGCTACATCCTACAAAAGTCCTGTATTAATTATGAGTGTACTGTATGTGATGTGCCCGTGTGGCGCGCGCGTGTGTGTGTGTGTGTGTGTGTGTGTGTGTGTGTGTGTGTGTGTGTGTGTGTGTGTGTGTGTGTGTGTGTGTGTGTGTGTGTGTGTGTGTTTGACTCATTAAGCACTGAGCGACGATGCGGTCAGAAAGTAGGTTACCCTGTTTTTTTTCTCCCCTCAGCAGTTTCTCTCTCTCCTCCCCCCTCTCTCCTCCCTCCCTCCAAACAGCAGCATGAAAAATGAATAAGACATTGCAACCCTTGCCTCGTGCTTTAATGTTTGATAAGCGCTCCGAGCCCCTGCCGTAATTTGAGACGGGCCCAAGAGGGGAGTGCGACAATAAACTCACTTTTTTACACAATGACGTATATACAGATGCCAAGAGCAAGGGGGCAGCTCCCTGAGAGGAAAGAAAGGGTAACCCTCCCTCCTTCATTCCATCCCAGTCTCCCTCCCTCTCAACCCCCCCACCCCCATCTCTCTCTCTCTCCCCTCTCCTCTCCCCTGGGAGCGATTTCAAAGAGATATACAGAGCTAGATGCACATCCGCTCCCTCCCTAAATCTCTAACGGCTGAGCCGGAGCCTCTGTTGCATTGTGGGGAGGCGGGAGGGGAGGAACAACGACCCTTCTCATGAAAGGAGAGGACACACTCACACACTTCTCTCTATATCTTTTTAGAGCCCCTCTAAAGCCTGTCTGCAGTCCTAGTAAGACATAGAGAGGACCCTACACAAGTCGTACAGTGTACATCATACAGTGGTAGTTACTATTTGGCCATGCTGGAAAAGACTAAACTACTATTCGGTTTTTACTCACTAACAATAACCCATAACACCCTACCCCTAAACCTTACCCAATTCATCTTTAATCTAAGGTGCCTTCGG
>NC_074675.1:29106895-29136895 GCF_029448725.1 Salvelinus fontinalis | reverse complement strand
TTCAGGCTCTGATCAGGCCCTACACCCAAACAAGGGCACTGCGTTCATCCACCTCTGGCCTGCTCGCCTCCCTACCACTGAGGAAGTACAGTTCCCGCTCAGCCCAGTCAAAACTGTTCGCTGCTCTGGCACCCCAATGGTGGAACAAACTCCCTCACGACGCCAGGACAGCGGAGTCAATCACCACCTTCCGGAGACACCTGAAACCCCACCTCTTCAAGGAATACCTAGGATAAAGCAATCCTTCTGCCCCCCCCCCCCCCTTAAAATGATCTAGATGCACTATTGTAAAGTGGCTGTTCCACTGGATGTCATAAGGTGAATGCACCAATTTGTAAGTCGCTCTGGATAAGAGCGTCTGCTAAATGACTTAAATGTAAATGTAAATGCAGTAGAAACGCGTTCTCTGGAGTGATGAATCAGGCTTCACCATCTGGCAGTCCGACAGACGAATCTGGGTTTGGCGGATGCCAGGAGAACGCTACCTGCCCCAATGCATAGCGCCAACTGTAAAGTTTGGTGGAGGAGGATTAATGGCTGGGTACACTTTCTTTGTTTCGGGCTAGGACCCTTAGTTCCAGTGGAGGGGAATCTTAACGCTACAGCATACAATGACATTCTAGATGATTCTGTGCCTCCAACTTTGTGTCAGTTTGGGGAAGGCCCTTTCCTGTTTCAGCATGAGAATCGCACAAAGCGATATCCACACAGAAATGGTTTGTTGAGATCGGTGTAGAAGAACTTGACTGGCCTGCACAAAGCCCTGACCTCAACTCCATCAAACACCTTTGGGATGAATTGGAACGCCGACTGGAAGCCAGGCCTAATCGCCCAACATCAGTGCCCAACCTCACCAATGCTCTTGTGGCTGAATGGAAGAAAGTCCCCGCAGCAATGTTCCAACATCTAGTGGAAAGCCTTCCCAGAAGAGTGGAGGCTGTTATAGCAAAGAGGGGACAAACTCCATATTAATGCCCATGATTTTGGAATGAGATATTCAACGAACAGTGTCCACATACTTTTGGTCATGTAGTGTATCTATGTATGACAGTGCTATTGGCTGACCATTTAAACCATGAAGCGAGCCATCCAAATCTAAACACAGCTAAAATTGTCTCCTCCGATAAATTTACCCTCCCAGCCTCATGCTGCGAGATCTTTGCCTAGACTCGACACTCAGACACACACACACACACACACACACACACACTTCGTCACACATAAACACGTCACAGTGCTCACAGGCATCTGGCAACCCCATCTGCAGGCAGCCTCGTTCATTTGCATACCTCCGTCTGATGTGTTTGCAGGCGTCCGCTTGTTTGTTTTGCCAAATTAGGACACTCTTTTTTAGCCGTTCAGCTTTTTTACCCTCATCTCTTTTCACTGAAAACCCTGCAGTGTTATTCCCTTATTCAGAGGAGACCCATTTTGGAGCACGAGGACACTGTGAATGACCAATGCCATTCGCACTTGGGTGAACACTACTCTAAACGCTTGGTAGAGAGAGAAACAGTGAGTGAGTGAGAAACAGTGAGTGAGTGAGTGAGTGAGTGAGTGAGTGAGTGAGTGAGTGATTGAGTGAGTGAGTGAGTGAGTGAGCCCACCAGGTTTAGCCCACCAAATGGAGGCAGCAGTAGCAGCATGTCTGTACACAGCGACCCCTCACCCTCACATATGGCTGCCTTCTGCCCTGCACAAGAATGCCAGACTAGGGCTTGTTCTTGCTGTTTGCTTAGATCACAATACAGTAGATATTATGTACTTGGTGGTTAATTCAGTATTACAAAGTAGCTTATATTATAAGAACTTGTTACAGTAGTTTTACATACTTCCCGGTACTTCCCGGTTTACATACTTCAGACTTTAAGCATTGGGCAATCTCAAGAATAGGCTCAAGCTTTCGGCAAGTGTGAGCTAGAGTGAATAATCACACTCCACCGCCAGGTGTCAGTTAAAGGTTTCCAAGCTAAAGGTTAGCCTAGTGTACAGCCATCCATCCATGCCCCGGAGTGCTAAGCACACACCCATAAAGCTGGCCTAAAGCCCATCTCCCTGGTAGAATTCAGGACAATCTCTCACAAAGGATGATCTCAGAACCTCTAAAAACATGACCTTTGTTCAACTCGCTACTTTCTCTCACATCATGACTCTGGAGAAAGCCAGTAATTCAAAAAGGGGAAACCAGGTTAAGTAAAGGTTAAAGGGAAAATTAGCCCGTGCTCAATTCAACTTCTACAATATATACTTAGCTACATGGTAATTAATTTATGACAAGACTTTAATTAGTGAGCATGGTAGCTCATTAACCGCTGTCATTCATTCTTAACTGTATATCTGTATACCAGTTAAGGGTGGTGTGTGTGTGTGTGTGTGTGTGTGTGTGTGCGTGCGTGCGTGTGCGCGTGCGTGTATACATGTATATGTATAGTACCAGTCAAAAGTTTGGACACGTACTCATTCCAGGGCTTTTCTTTATTTTTATTATTTTCTACATTGTAGAATAATAGTGAAGACATCAGAACTATGAAATAACACATATGGAATCATGTAGTTACCAAAAAAGTGTTAAACAAATCAAAATATATTATATATTTGAGATCCTTCAAAGTAGCCACTGTTTGCCTTGATGACAGCTTTGCACACTCTTGGCATTCTCTCAACCAGCTTCATGAGGTAGTCACCTGGAATGCATTTCAATTACCAGGTGTGCTTTGTTAAAAGTAAATGTTTCTTCTGAATGCGTTTGAGACAATTAGTTGTGTTGTGACAAGGTAGGGCTGGTATACAGAAGATTGCCCTATTTGGTAAAAGACCAAGTCCATGTTATGGCAAGAACAGCTCAAATAAGCAAAGAGAAACGACAGTCCATCATTACTTTAAGACATGAAGGTCAGTCAATCCGGAAAAAGTCGTAAAAACCATCCAGCGCTATGATGAAACTGGCTCTCATGAGGACCGCCACAGGAAAGGAAGACCCAGAGTTACCTCTGTTGCAGAGGATACGTTTATTAGAGTTACCAGCCTCAGAAATTGCTGCCCAAATAAATGCTTCACAGAATTCTAAGTAACAGATACATCTCAACATTAACTGTTCAGAGGAGACTGTGTGAATCAGGCCTTCATGGTCGAATTGCTGCAAAGAAACCACTACGAATGGACACCAATAAAAAGAGACTTGCTTGGGCCAAGAAACCCGAACAATTGACATTAGACTGGTGGAAATCTGTCCTTTGGTCTGATGAGTCCAAATGTGCGATTTTTGGTTCTAACCGCTGTGTCTTTGTGAGAGGCAGAGTAGGTGAACAGATGATCTCTGCATGTGTGGTTCCCACCGTGAAGCATAGAGGAGGAGGTGTGATGGTGTGGGGGTGCTTTGCTGGTGACACTGTCAGGGATTTATTTAGAATTCAAAGCACACTTAACCAGCATGGCTACCACAGCATACTGCTGCGATACACCATCCCATCTGGTTTGCGCTTAGTGGGACTATCATTTGTTTTTCAACAGAACAATGACCCAACAAACCTTCAGGCTGTGTAATGGCTATTTGACCAAGAACAGGTGAAGCTGGTTGAGAGAATGCCAAGAGTGTGCAAAGCTATCATCAAGGCAAGGGGTGGCTACTTTGAAGAATCAAAAATATAAAATATATTTTGATTTGTTTAACACTTTTTTGGTTACTACATGATTCCATATGTGTTATTTGATAGCTTTGATGTCTTCACTATTATTCTACAATGTAGAAAATAGTAAAACTGAAGAAAAACCCTTGAATGAGTAGGTGTGTCCAAACTGTTGACTGGTGGGTTGTGTGTGTGTGTGATATTTAGCGGCCTTAGTTAAGAGGTGAGAAGCGTAGCTGGGTCAGAGAAGTGAAAACACCACAGTGATGTCTGATGAGGTGTGTGTTTGCTTGTACGTGCTATGTGTACCAGTGTGTGTGTGTGCTAATGTGTGTCCTCGTTTGCGCGAGCGTGTGTGGTGTGTGTGTGTGGTGTGTGTGTGTGTGTGTGCGTGTGTGTTTGAGTGTGGTCGCGTGTGGGTGTGTGGCGGTGGGGACCGTGACGGACCAGCGCTGAGAATAATTAACTCTCGTGACCCAGTATCCGTGGTGACGGAGAGACTGCTGTGACTGGGCTGCTTGTTAAATAGGGTCATCACACTCTACAGGTGGCACCGGAAACACAGGAGACTTGATGGAGCTGCAGTGGATAGCAGCCGTCTTACGGGCTCCTGTGTCACGCCCTGACCTTAGTTATCTATGTTTTCTTTATTATTTTGGTTAGGTCAGGTTGTGACGAGGGTGGGTATGCTTGTTTTGTATTGTCTAGGTTTTTTTGTATGTCTAGGGGTGTTGGTAAGTCTAGGCATTTGTATGTCTATGGTGGCCTGAATTGGTTCCCAATCAGAGGCAGCTGTTTATCGTTGTCTCTGATTGGGGATCATATTTAGGTTGCCATTTTCCCTTTTGGTTTTGTGGGTTCTTATTCTGTGTTTAGTTGCCTGGCTGCACTAGCCTTATTAGCTTCTCGGTTTGTTTTGTTATTTTGTTCGTTTTGTTCAGTGTTAATTCTTAGATTAAAGAAGAATGTACGCATACCACGCTGCGCCTTGGTCTCCTCCTTACGACGGCCGTGACATCCTGAACAATTCTGCTATTTGGTGTGTTTTCTTTTACACTGATCTTAACTTTTTTTTGTACATAATGTGTCTGCCATCATTTCCTATGGCTGAAAACAGCTTCTGGACATCAGAACAGCGATATTAACCTCGATTTGACAAAAATGTCAATGAGTCGGGAGCTCTGGACGTTCTGCTTACTCCAGATTAGGCCCTAAACCCCGGGACTCAAAATAGGAAGTGGCCGCGAAGGAGAGGCAGGCAAGCCGGTACTCTGACGAGACTACGTCGGCGACCATTGCCCTCTGTTCTATTGCCGAATGTGCAATCACTGGAGAACAAACTGGATGAGCTGCGTTCGAGATTATCCTACCAACGGGACATGAAAAACTGTAATATCCCAGGTTTCTCAGAGTCGTGGCAGAACGAGGACATGGGTATACATTTTGCTGCTTTTTCAATGCATCATCAAGACCGGTCGGCAGACTCAGGCAAGACGAAGGGATGAGTCTGGAGTCTTTGCTCACTTGAGTTAGAACACCTCTTGATAAGCTTTAGACCATACTAATTACCAATATTTTTTGCAGCTGTTTATTTACCACCATAAACCGATGCGGGCTCTAAGACCACTCTCAACAAACTATAGGGGCATAAACAAACAAGAAAGTGTTTTACCTCCTTTTTTACCAGCATGTTACCGGTGCAACTTTGCTTACAAGCAAAAACTAAAACAGGAAGTACCAGTGACGCACTCAATACGTAAGTGGTCTGCGGATACAAAGCTACAGGTTTCACTAGCACAGACTCTAATAGGTTCCGGGATTCATCCGATAACATTGAGGCGTCTACCACATCAGTCACCGGCTTCATTAATAAGTACATCGACGACGTCGTCCCCAGAGAGACCATACGTACAGTACATACCCCCAACCAGAACCCATGGATTACAGGCAACAACCGCATTGAGCTAAAGGCTAAATCTGCCGCTTTCAAGGAGTGGGATACTAATCTGGATGCTTATAAGAAATCCCGCTACGACCTCCGACGAGCCATCAAACAGGCAAAGCTTCAATACATGACTAAGATTGAATCCTACTACGCCGGCTCTGACGCTCAACAGATATGGCAGGGCTTGCAAACTATCATGGATTACAAAGGGAAAGACAGCCTAAATGCCTTTTATGCTCACTTTGAGGCAATCAACACTGAACCATGCATGAGAGTACAAACGGTTCCGGACGACTGTGTGATCTCGCCCTTCGTAGCCAATGTGAGTAAGACAGGTTAACATTTGCAAGGCCGCTGTGCCAGATGAAATACCAGGACACGTACTCAGAGCATGCGCTGACCATCTGGTAAGTGTCTTCACTGACCTTTTCAACCTATTCCTGTCCCAGTTTCAAACCGACTACCATTACCCAAGATTTTTATTTATTTATTTTTCCAGGTACGTTGACTGAGAACACATTCTCATTTACAGCAACGACCTGGGGAATAGTTACAGGGGAGAAGAATGAGCCAATTGTAAACTGGGGATTATTAGGTGACCGTGATGGTTTGAGAGCCAGATTGGGAATTTAGCCAGGACACGAGGGTTAACACCGCTACTCTTATGATAAGTGCCATGGGATCTTTTACCGACCTCAGAAAGTCAGGACACCCATTTAACATCCCATCCAAAAGACGGCACCCTACACAGTGCACTGCCCTGGGGCATTGGGATATATAATTTTTTTTGAGGAAAGAGTGGTTCCTACTGGCCCTCCAACACCATTTCAGCAGCATCTGGTCTCCCATCCAGGGACTGACCAGGACCAACCCTGCTTAGCTTCAGAAGCAAGCCAGCAGTGGGATGCAGGGTGGTATGCTGCTGGTAAGTTAACCTACCTAAATGACTATCACCCGGTAGCACTCACATCTATAGCCATGAAATGCTTTGAAAGGCTGGTCATGGCGGCTCACATCAACGCCATCATTCCAGACACCCTGGACCCACTCCAACTCGCATACCACCCCAACAGATCCACAGATGACAGAATCTCTACTGCATTCCACACTGCCCTCACCCACCTGAACAAAAGGAATACCTATGTAAGAATGCTGTTCATTGACTACAGCTTAGTATTCAACATGATAGTCCCCTCCATTCTCAGGACACCGGTACTGGAGCCTCCCTCTGCAACTGGATCCTGGACTTCCTGACGGGTTGCCCCCAGGCGGTGAGGCTAGGCAACAACACAGCCATGATGACCATCAACGCGGGGGACCCTAAGGAGTGTGTGCTTAGGTCCCTCTTGTACTCCCTGTTCACCCACGACTATGAGGCTGCCCACGACTCCAACCCCATCATCAAGTTTGCTGATGACAAGACGGTGGTAGGACTGATCACCAAAGACGATGAGACAGCCTATAAGAACGAGGTCAGAGACCTGGCAGTGTGGTGCCAAGACAACAACCTCTCCCTCAGGCAAGTGTAGCTGATCGTGGACTACAGGAAACGGAGGGGCGAGTACGCCCCCATCTACAGCAGGTCGAGAGGTTCAGGTTACTCAGCGTCCACATCACTAAGGAACATGATTCACCCCCACACATTTGCGAAGAGGGCACGACGGTGCCTCTTCCCCCTCAGGGGGCTGAAAAGATTTGGTATGGGCCCTCAGATCCTCAAAAGGTTCTACAGCTGCACCACTGAGAACATCTTGACTGGCTGCATTAACGTTTGGTACGGCAACTGCAAGGCACCCTACTGCAAGGCGAGAACAGCCAAGTACATCATGGGGGCAGAGCTCCCTGCCATCCAGGACTTCTATTCCGGGCAGTGTCAGAGGAAGGACAAAAACATGGTCAAAGACTCCAGCCACCCAAGCCATAGAATGTTCTCTTTGCTACCACAGGGAAAGTGGTATTAGTGAACCTTGTCCGGAACCAACAGGATCCTGAGCAGCCTAGGACCAAAAGCCTCCGTAACAGCTTCTAACCCCAAGCCATAAGACTGCTGAACAATGAATCAAAAATGACCTTGTACCGCTGCACATTGACTCAGTACTGGTACTCCCTGTATATAGCCATGTTATTACCTCGTAACCCTGCACATTGACTCAGTACTGGTACTCCCTGTATATAGCCATGTCAGTTTTACTTGTTATTGTTATTCGTTATTCACTGTGTATGTATTCCTTTTATTTTATATTTAACTCTGCATTGTTGGAAAACAACATGTCAGTAAGCATTTCAAGCATTGTTAATCTACACCTGTTGTTTACAAAGCATATGACAAATACATTTGACTTGATTCAACTGCAACACACACACATGCATACACACTCGCTTTCAACACACAACCACTTAAACTACCTTCATGTAGTTTAAGCACACACACACACACACACACACACACACACACACACACACACACACACACACACACACACACACACACACACACACACACACACACACACTTCTCTTCACAGAATCCCACAGCTCTCAACACAACAACCGTGACTACATGTGTCCATCTTTACTCAGTACACACAGCAAACACACACACACTCACTCACAGGCCCAAGAAACAGACCCACACCAGCACACACACGGCGGAGGCATACGGCGAGGAGCTGGCTGTTCGTTAGTGCCCCTGACATCTCTGACAAATTGACTCCTTTATGCGAGTGGAAGTGTGTAAGGGGGAGGAGGGGGAGGAGAGGGGAAGGAGAGGGTGGGGGGCAGCAGGTGGAGCGTCTCACTCACACGCTCCGAGGGTGACGATGGAGAGCGATAATGACAAGGCCTATACCTGTGACATTACATTCGCTTACCAAGCAAAGAGAGGCTGGCGAGACGGACGCATAGGGGGGAGGGGGGGGGGGGGGGTTGCATTTCTAACTCCCATCACACAGTCCCATGACTCAAACGGAAGACAGGAGAAATGGGAGGAGGCTGACAGAGTGATGAGAGGGAGGGATGGAGAGATGAAGGATGAATGTACCTCACCTCCACTCCCCCATATCTTATTCATACATGAGGTATATAATATCAAATCAAATGTTATTTGTCACATGTGCCGAATACAACCTCACAGTGAAATGCGTACTTACAAGCCCTTAACAAACAATGCAGTTTTAAGAAAATAACCACAAAAAAGTAAGAGCTAAGAATAACAAATAATTAAAGAGCAGCAGTAAATAACAATAGCGGGGCTATATACAGGGGGTACCGGTACAGAGTCAACATGCGGAGGCACCGGTTAGTCGAGGTAATTGAGGTAATACGTACATGTAGGTAGAGTTATTAAAGTGAGTATGCATAGATAATAACAGCGAGTAGCAGCAGCGTAGAAGAGGGGGGGGGGGGGGGGGCAATGCAAATAGTCTGGGTAGGCATTTGATTAGCTGTTCAGGAGTCTTCTTATGGCTTGGGGGTAGAAGCTGTTTAGAAGCCTCTTGTACCAAGACTTGGCGCTCTGGTACCGCTTGCCGTGCGGTAGCAGAAAGAACAGTCTATAACTAGGGTGGCTGGAGTCTTTGGCAATTTTTAGGGCCTTCCTCTGACACCGCCTGGTATAGACGTCCTGGATGGCAGGATGTTTGGCCCCGGTGATGTACTGGGCCGTACGCCCTACCCTCTGTAGTGCCTTGCGGTCGGAGGCCGAGCAGTTGCCATACCAGGCAGTGATGCAACCGGTAAGGATGCTCTCGATGGTGCAGCTGTGAAACCTTTTGAGGATCTGAGGACCCATGCCAAATCTTTTCAGTCTCCTGAGGGGGAATAGGTTTTGTTGCGCCATCTTCACGACTGTTTTGGTGTGCATGGACCATGTTAGTTTGTTGGTGATGTGGACGCCAAGGAACTTGAAGCTCTCAACCTGCTCCACTACAGCCCCGTCGATGAGAATGGAGGCGTGCTCGGTCCTCTTTTTCCTGTAGTCCACAATCATCTCCTTTGTCTTGATCACGTTGAGGGAGAGGTTGTTGTCCTGGCACCACACGGCCAGTTCTCTGACCTCCTCCCTATAGGCTGTCTCGTCGTTGTCGGTGATCAGGCCTACCACTGTGATCAGGCCTACCAACCTAATGATGGTGTTGGAGTCGCGCCTGGCCGTGCAGTCATGAGTGAACAGGGAGTACAGGAGGGGACTGAGCCTGCACGCCTGAGGGGCCCCCGTGTTGAGGATACTACCCTTACTACCTGGGGGCGGCCCGTCAGGAAGTCCAGGATCCAGTTGCAGAGGGAGGTGTTTAGTCAAGAGGTCTACCGATTAATCGGCATGGCCGATTAGTTAGGGCCGATATCAAGTTTTCATAACAATTGGTAATCTGCCTTTTTGGATGCCGATTATGGCCGATTACATTGCAATCCACGGGCAAACTGTGTGGCAGGCTGACCACCTGTTACGCATGTTATCTGTGAAGCGTCAAAAGGACCATGTGGCTGCAAGGAGCCAAGGTAAGTTGCTAGCTAGCATTAAACTTATCTTATAAAAAAGAATCAATCTTCACATAATCACTAGTTAACTGCACATATTTGATGATATTACTACTTTACTAGCTTGTCCTGCGTTGCATATAATCAATGTGGTGCCTGTTAATTTATCACTAATCACAGCATACTTCAACTTCGCCAAACGGGTGATGATTTAACAAGCGCATTCGTGAAAAAACACAAATGTACCTAACCATTAACATCAATGCCAATCTTAAAATCAATTCACAGAAGTGTATATTTTTAAACCTGCATATTTAGTTAAAATAAATTCATGTTAGCAGGCAATATTAAACTAGGAAAATTGTGTCACTTCTCTTGCATTCAGTGCAAGCAGAGTCAGGGTATATGCAGCCGTTTGGGGTGCCTGGCTCGTTCTTCCTAACAAAGACCATAATTAACCGTAATTAACTCTTTCGTATTTCACTGAAAGAATAAACGTTTTGTTTTCAAAATGATAGTTTACGGATTTGACCATATTAATGACCAAAGGCTCGTATTTCTGTGTTTATTATATTATAATTAAATCTATGATTTGACATTTGATAGAGCAGTCTGACTGAGCAGTGGTAGGCAGCAGCAGGCTCGTAAGCATTCATTCAAACAGCACTTTACTGCGTTTGCCAGCAGCTCTTAGTAATGCTTGAAGCACAGCACTGTTTATGACTTCAAGCCTATAAACTACTGAGATTAGGCTGGCAATACTAAAGTACCTATAAGAACATCCAGTAGTCAAAGTTATATGAAATACAAATGCTATAGAGAGAAATAGTCGACACGTCATAATTCCTACAACCTAAAACTTCTTAATTGGGAATGTTGAAGAACTGGGAATATTGAACCACCAGCTTTCATATGTTCTCATGTTCTGAGCAAGGAACTTAAACGTTAGCTTTCTTACATGGCACATATTGCACTTTTACTTTCTTCTCCATCACTTTTTTTGCATTATTTAAACCAAATTGAACATGTTTCATTATTTATTTGAGGCTAAATTGATTTTATTGATGTATTATATTAAGTTAAAATAAGTGTTCATTCAGTATTGTTGTAATTGTCATTATTACAAATAACAAAATAAAAATCGGCCGATTAATCGGTATCGGCTTTTTTTCGGCCCTCCAATAATCGGTATCGGCGTTGAAAAATCATAATCGGTCGACCTCTAGTCTCTAACATATAACAGGCATCAGTCAGTTGACTAGTAGTGGTGTCAACCAGAAACACATTCTATTATATTCAAAATGAAAGGTCATTAACAATATGACAAAGGTTTTTACATTGTAGAAGGTCTTTTTGGCAGACCAACATCAACAACTTTGTCACTGGATGTCCTTTCGAATAGTGGTGAATGTCATTTTCTATACTGCAATAGGCAGCATCTATTCCTTAGAATTCAGGGAAATGATATTCCCTGAGTGGAATAAATTGGACCACTCAATGTTGAGAGCAGAATGTTTTGTGGAACTAGTAAAGTATTGTATAATGACATTAACTGCATAGGTTCAAGTTCCACGTTATTATTACTTTTAATAGCATTTGTATTGCAGACGAGGACTTCTCTTCAAACGATGTTCTCAAAGACTAGTTGGAATGTAGTGAAAGGTATAGAATATGATAAAGTCCTGAATTGGAGCTTAAGAAGTAAAATACCATATAGTTATGGTACGACATAACTTTTTAATGTGATAATAGTTTGCAAAAGGATGGATTCTCTCACAGAGTGCAAATACAGTGCCTTCGGGAAGGAATTTAGACCCCTTCACTTTTTCTACATTTTGTTACGTTACAGCCTTATTCTAAAATGGATTAAAAAAAAAAATCCTAAGCAATCTACACACAATACCTAAGCAATCTACACACAATACCCCATAAATGTATTTTAGACATTTTTGCAAATGTATTAAAAATAAAAAACAGAAAGACCTTATTTACATCAGAATTCAGAACCTTTGCCATGAGACACAAAAGTGAGGTCAGGTGCATCCTTGAGATGTTTCTACAACTTGATTGGAGTCCACCTGTGGTAAATTCAGTTGATTGGATATGATTTGGAAAGGCACACAACCGTCTATATAAGGTCCCACAGTTGACGGTGCATGTCAGAGCAAAAACCAAGCTATGAGGTTGAAGGAATTGTCCGTAGAGCTCCGAGACAGAATTGGGTCGAGGCACAGATCTGGGAAGGGTACAAAAAAAATCTGCAGCATTGAAGGTCCCCAAGAACACAATGGCCTCCATCATTCTTAAATAGAAGAAGTTTTGAACCACCAAGACTCTTCCTAGAGTTGGCCGTACGGCCAATCGGGGGAGAATTGCCTTGGTCAGGGAGGTGACCAAGAACATGATTGTCACTCTGACAGAGCTCTAGAGTTCCTCTGTGGAGATGGGAGAACCTTCCAGAAGGACAACCATCTTTGCAGCACTCCACCAAATCAGGCCTTTATGGTAGAGTGGCCAGACGGAAGCCACTCCTCAGTAAAAGGCATAAGACAGTCCTCTTGGAGTTTGCCAAAAAGGTACCTAAAGACTCTCAGACCATGAGAAACCAGATTCTCTGATCAGATGAAACCAAAACTCTTTGGCCTGAATGCCAAGTGACATCAGGAGAAAACCTGGCACCATCCCTACGGTGAAGCATGGTGGTGGCCGCATCATGCTGTGGGGGTGTTTTTCAGTGGTAGGGACTGGGAGACTAGTCAGGATCGAAGCAAAGATGAACGGAGCAAAGTACAGAGAGATCCTTGATGAAAACCTGCTCCAGAGCACTCAGGACCTCAGACTGGGGCGAAGGTTCACCTTCCAACAGGACAACGACCCTAAGCACACAGCCAAGTCAAGGCTTTGGGACAAGTCTCTGAATGTCCTTGAGTGGCTCGGCCAGAGCCCGGAATTGAACCTGATCGAACATCTCTGGAGAGACCTACAAACAGCTGTGCAGAGACGCTCCCCATCCAAACTGACAGAGCTTGAGAGGATCTGCAGAGAAGAATATGAGAAACTCCCCAAATACAGGTGTGCAAGCTTGTAGCATCATACCCAATAAGACTCAAGTTTTTTATTTGTAAACATTTGCTAAAATGTCCAAATCTCTTTTTGCTTTGTCATTATGGGGTATCATGTGTAGATTTATGAGGGGGGGGGAAACGATTTAATCCATTTTAGAATAAGGCTGTAACCTAACAAAATGTGGAAAAAGGCAAGGGGCCAGAATTCTTTTGGAAGGCACTGTATGTCCTCAAGCTGTTTTGGGGGGCGTTTTGGTCACTTTGACTCTTTAGCTCCAGGCTGGTGTGTTTGGTTGACTAGTTAGCGATTTGTAGTAGTCAACATGACAGAACCAGATTGACTAGTTAGCGATTTGTCAGCACTAGTCAGTGCTTGTTACATTAGGGACTTCTATACTCTATCTATATACCACAAGGTGCTTTGTTTTATAATGTGTAGTAAAAGGTAATACTGGTATTTTACTGTCAAGGTGTGAGATAGTGGAGCTGCTTCAGGTAGACATCTGTCCTATGGGGGATAAATGGGCTTCTGTTCATGGAGCGACCGCTACACATGTCAATGCATGGAAATACACATACATTCACATTCAATGCACACAATCATGCACAACAAGCACACGCATGAATACAACATGAACAGCACACACACACTGTCATGAGTGGTTGGCGTTCACATTCCACGCACCCAGCTGTGTGAGGCCCCGTGTTCTGAGCAAAATCAAATCGGTTCATTTAAACCTCATCCCACCACCCACAGATAATGAGCCGTAATACCGGCAACATTTCTCTCTCTCCCCCTTCGCTATTTCTCTTTTCTTCTTGCTGATCAGAAAGGTGTCACGCCACATTGCGCTCGGTAATGATTTCTCCTCCGTGATATTTAAATGAACAAAGCAGTGTAGTGTGTGTGCATGTCACCTGTGTGGCTGCTCGGGTGACTAAGCAGGACACATTTAATTGGCCCAGAGCTGTTTTCTTTACAGTAGACAGCAGGATGGAGTACAACCTCCCAGTGTCTGAGCTAGTTAGCAATACGTGTGTGTGTGTGTGTGTGTGTGTGTGTGTGTGTGTGTGTGTGTGTGTGTGTGTGTGTGTGTGTGTGTGTGTGTGTGTGTGTGTGTGTGCGTGCGTGCGTGCGTGCGTGCGTGTGTGTGTCTGTGTGTGTGTGTGTGTGTGTGTGTGTGTGTGTCTGTGTGTGTGTGTGTCCGAACAATACTAAGTATGTGTATGCAGGACAGTCACGGTTGCTGCTTCACAAAGCTAAGTTCTATAAATAGAAAGTAAACACCCTCAGTGTGAAGGGTGAAAAGGGATTGTTTCTATATAACCAACAGTAAATAATGTACACAAGCTCTGTGTCTCACAACACCTTACCAGAACGCTTCTTATATCACACTCCACGACACCGCATGAGTCCCAGGCTGCTGATAACTCAACTAGGTGTTCAGAGGGACCTAAAATCCCCTTTTAATGGGTTATCTCCTCTCTATAGAGTCATGTTGTAGTTTAGGCAGAGACTGCCATAGGGGCGGCATGGGATTTGTCCCAATTGGCACCCTATTCCCTATGGGTCCTGGTCAAAAGTAGTGCACTAAAAAAGGAATAGGGTGCCGTTTGGAACTGAGGCCTTCTAAAGAACTACTACAGCCATTCTAGCCCCGTATCGGTTTAACATAGTCTACGTGTGTCAAATCAAACCCTTTTCTCTGTAGAGCACTTCTTTTGACCACTCTACGCTAGAACAATATGAGTTTAGATACACTGTTACACCATGAGGACAAATCAAATGATCTCACTGGCATGAATTCAGGTGTGTGTGCGTGTGTGTGTGTGTGTGTGTGTGTGTGTGTGTGTGCGTGTGTGCGTGTGTGTGCGTGTGTGCGTGTGTGCGTGTGTGTGTGTGTCATAACCATAAACCCATAGTGGCCCGTGTCAGAGAAGCGTGCATGTTTTCTGCATCACGGTCACCAGCTCCAGCTGTGGACACCATAGTCAGTGACCCGTATGCAATACATCTCTCCATCTCTGCTACAGTCCCTCTCTCCCACCGCGGATCTCTCTCTCTCTCTCTCTCTTTCTCTCTGCCCCCGTCCCTCTCTTTTCGACTCCCCCTCTCTACTATCTCTCTCTTCCTCACTCTATTTAGCCCTACAGTACATCCCTTTCTGAGTTCCCCCCCCGTCTCCCCCCACTCTCTCTGTGTCATGGCTCAGTGGACACACCTCAGTGACAGTCAACACCGGGCTACGAAGCCCGACACGCCAAACCGCTGACCGCAATCGCTTCAGTCACACCGAGGCACGAAACCCCTCCCCAGGCAGTGGCGCGCCCCACTGTTGTCATAGGTACCATCTTGATCAACAACTCACGGTGAATGGGAATAACCTTTGTCTATCTGCTAATGTTTAGACCAGTCAGGCATTCAGGTTTGGCTCCTAGACCACACAGCAATGACAGGAAAACCCTCATCTGTGTAATCGGAGAGGAAATGGATGGATGGAGGAGAGAAGTGGATACTTACTACAGTGGATACACAGTGGATGTCTCAGGGGTCCTCAGCTCCTCTCCTTGCTGTGAATACCTACAAAATGACATGAAATCTCTACCGTTACCCGTCTACTCCGAGACAACTACACGAGTGGCAAGTGGATATGATACCGATATAGCCTTTACGAGCATCGGGACAAAGTTGGGTGAGGAGAAGAGGAGGCGGGCCCAGACCAATAAAGACACCTACATATTAGACGGAGAGGTATCTGTGACATTACATAACACTGTCCCAGGCCTGGAGTGGTGGAACACAGCTGTGTAATCATGTGGCAGACCGAGAACAACTGTGTGTGTGGTAACCGTGTACTGCTTCCCCCTACGGAATGAGAACACTGTCATATCCTGCCGCTAACCATAAAGAACCATGCGGTTAACAGCCTCGAATTCAGTTGAGGAATATTGACTGGAGACCATTGCAGAGAGCAAACACTGGCAACTGTGTGTGTTGGCATCAGGGAAATAAAGGAGGTTGTGGGGGCGTTGTGGTACAACCTTGTTTCAACATGATGTAAATGTTTTTTGTTACAGTCCCAGGCATCCATGAGGATACAGAGTTCTTTTTTAGTTAAGAACAAATTCTTATTTACAATGACGGCCTACCCAGGCCAAACCCGGACGATGCTGGGCCAATTGTGCACCGCCCTATGGGACTCCCAATCACGGCCGGATGTGACGCAGCCTGGATTCGAACCAGGGACTGCAGTGCCGCCTCTTGCACTGACCGGTGCGCCACACTATTATCAGTGCAAATGCCCCAGAGCGGGATTTGAACCTTGCTCTCTAGCCCACTAAGCTAAAGCCTATGCCTTGTGCTACTACCGATTTCTACACCGACCACACTGCACAGGCTTTGAAAGCAGGTCTCCAAATCTAAACCCTAGGCCGTGAGATCCCACGGATTAGTCCTACTTTTTTATTAAGCGTCCGCTGCCCAATTAACGGGTTTCTATTTGTTGTCGATGTCCATTAGGATTGCGTTTCTGCGCTGTTGTTTGATATGTGCGATTACTCATAGCTAAATGTACGATGTGTTTAGAGAGTAGAGCCAGGGCTGCTACCATTTATAACGGTATATCTTGGCACGCATCTTACTTGCACGTCTTTGTTGTAATGAATATGTTACCTCTTTTCACTTGTGAGACCTGGTATTATTCCCGCACGTTACACACTCAGACTCTGGCTAATAATAGAACAAACACATTGAGACAAATGAGCCCCATTGTAGAGTCGTAGCACATCGGGTGGGACGGTGCAAGAGATGCTGGTGCTGTAGATGTGAACGGCACAGAGTTCTCAGTTCATGTCCCCATTATTACAGATACTACAATAACTCATTGCCTTGTTCTTTCTCCTCTTGTAGGTACACTTCAGATCCTGCACTTAACTTCAAATAACGTGCTGTGTGTGTGTGTTTGTGTGTGTGTGTGTGTGGGGGGGGGCTTGTTTTCAGACACCAAAGGCAGAGTGGAGAGGAGCACACGGTCTGGGTGGCCATGGCAACAGTACCATTACTTGCAAAAAGCGAAATAGCAAACACACACACTTACACACACAGACACGCACACCTCACACAAACACATGTAGACAAACAAACAAGCACTTGCACACGCAAATATGCTCACAAAAACATAACCCTGCACTTCCTCAACCCTGCCCTTCCTCAACCCTGTACTTCCTCAACCCTGCACTTCCTCAACCCTGCACTTCCTCAACCCTGCCCTTCCTCAACCCTGCCCTTCCTCAACCCTGCCCTTCCTCAACCCTGTACTTCCTCAAACCTGTACTTCCTCAACCCTGTACTTCCTCAACCCTGTACTTCCTCAACCCTGTACTTCCTCAACCCTGTACTTCCTCCATCCTGCACTTCCTCCATCCTGCACTTCCTCCATCCTGCACTTCCTCAACCCTGTACTTCCTCAACCCTGTACTTCCTCAAACCTGTACTTCCTCATCCCTGCACTTCCTCATCCCTGCACTTCCTCAACCCTGCACTTCCTCAACCCTGTACTTCCTCAACCCTGCACTTCCTCAACCCTGTACTTCCTCAACCCTGTACTTCCTCAACCCTGCACTTCCTCAACCCTGTACTTCCTCAACCCTGTACTTCCTCCATCCTGCACTTCCTCAACCCTGTACTTCCTCAACCCTGTACTTCCTCAACCCTGTACTTCCTCATCCCTGCACTTCCTCAACCCTGCACTTCCTCAACCCTGTACTTCCTCAACCCTGTACTTCCTCAACCCTGCACTTCCTCAACCCTGCACTTCCTCAACCCTGTACTTCCTCAACCCCGTACTTCCTCAACCATGTACTCCCTCAAACCTGTACTTGCACAACCCTGCACTTCCTCAACCCTGCACTTCCTCAACCCTGCACTTCCTCAACCCTGCACTTCCTCAACCCTGCCCTTCCTCAACCCTGTACTTCCTAAACCCTGTACTTCCTCAACCCTGTACTTCCTCAACCCTGTACTTCCTCAACCCTGCCCTTCCTCAACTCTGCACTTCCTCAACCCTGTACTTCCTCAACCCTGTACTTCCTAAACCCTGCCCTTCCTCAACCCTGTACTTCCTCAACCCTGTACTTCCTCCACCCTGTACTTCCTCAACCCTGTACTTCCTCAACCCTGTACTTCCTCAACCCTGCACTTCCTCAACCCTGCACTTCCTCAACCCTGTACTTCCTCAACCCTGCCCTTCCAAAACCTTGCACTCGCACTAAACACACAAGCTAGTGAGGCTAAGTAGGGTAAACCTTTAACCACGTACATCCTCCCCAGATTTTATTTTGCTTACACACACACACACACAAACACAGCAAAATGTCTCAGTGAATATTTCATGTGTGCAGCGTTTTACCCATCTCGAGTCCTGTAATTATTTCGGGTATAAAGCTGACTCATCGCTGCTGTGCTACTGTACAAAGTATACCTAGCTCCCTCACCCATTCACTCACACACCTTTCCAGAAACCTGAGAACCTAACCTCTTTCTACCTCATCCCTTCACCCTCCTCTCTTCAGCCTCCTTCCCTCTCTCTCCCTCTACCCACCCGTCTAATCAAACACATTTCACGAGGCTATGTATACTGTAGTAAATTAGCCATGGCATCAAGCTAAGTGAGGTTTATGCGAGTCTTACTGAGAGCAATCTCATATTTATTGCGGGTCACCCTGGTTCGAAATGTATAACTCTATCTGCCATGATTTCGACAAAGATTACCAGTACGAATATGCAGACGCACTAAGTTGTGCAAACTGATGAGAGATATTTTTATTTTATTCTTATTCTTATTTATTTTTTATGTCCCCAATCAGTGCCCTGGGGTATTGGGATATTATTTTTTTGGGAGGGGGGGGGGGGGAGACCAGGAAAGAATGCCTCCTACTGGTCCTCCAAGACCACTTGGTCTCCTGTCCAGGGACCAACCAGGACCAACCCTGCTTGGCTTAAGAGTCAAGCAAGCAATGGGATGCAGGGTGGTATGCTGCTGACTAGGGGAGTGTGTGTGTGTGTGTGTGTGTGTGTGTGTGTGTGTGTGTGTGTGTGTGTGTGTGTGTGTGTGTGTGTGTGTGTGTGTGTGTGTGTGTGTGTGTGTGTGTGTGTGTGTGTGTGTGTGTGTGTGTGCGAGAGAGAGAGAGAAGGGGAGAGTAGAGGGGGAATATTTGGTTAAAATTACTCTGTTCCCACAAATACAGCAGCGGCTCATAAATACAAAGTGATGTGGATCTGGAAATAAACATTTAGAAAGGCCTTAAATAAAATATGACAGGAGTGCAGAGAGAAGCCCAGTACACAAACCACAGTGCACCGTGTATGTCAGAGAGAGAGAGAGCGAGAGAGAGATATAGTGCCTTGGTTCTCCTATCCTTGTGGGGACTTAAAATCCCCCAAAGTCCCCACAAGGATAGTAAAACAAGGACAATTCTCTTGGGACATGTGGGCAAAAACTATTTTAGGATTATGGTGAGGGGTTAGTGGTTAGGTTACGGGTTAAAGTTAGGGTAAGGGTTAGTGTTAGGGTTAGGGAAAATAGGATTTTGAATGGAAATAAATGATCCCCACAAGGATAGAAAAACAAAACATGTGTGTGCGTGTGTGCGTGTGTAAAGAACGCAGTGCACTGCAGCAGCTACCATGCCCTTGGCTGGTGAGAAGAAGAGGCTTTTTGTAAACTTAAAGAGATAGATATATATGGAAGTAGGCGTTTTTTTAAACATCCAACATCCACCATTAATACGCATGAGTAATTCTCTTTCATCCTCAGCCGGGTGATGGTGTGCAGCCAACCGAGACGGAGAGAGCGGAATGGAGAGAAGAAGAAGAAGAGGAAGACTGAATAACAGCAATGATGGGAGTTTATCTGTTTGTGTGTGTGTGTGTGTGTGTGTGTGTGTGTGTGTGTGTGTGTGTGTGTGTGTGTGTGTGTGTGTGTGTGTGTGTGTGTGTGTGTGTGTGTGTGTGTGTGTGTGTGTGTGTGTGTGTGTGTTTAAATGTCACGAATGCAGTTATGGTTTGTGTAAATTGGCTACTTGGGCTATTTCTACTGTGAAAGCCTCAGACCATTACATTTTTTCCATGGCGTGAGGGTTGTCCGGTCTTCCTTAAAGCACTTTCTGCTTTTCAGTGTTTTTTCTTACCTTACAGCAGCTGAGAGTGAGTGAGTGAGTGAGTGAGTGAGTAAGTGTCACGATCGTGTGGAGGAGAGACGGACCAAAACGCAGCATGTGGAAAATAAGCCATCTTCTTTTATTATAGAAGAAGGCAAAACGAAACAAAACACTTACAAACTATCAAAACAACAAACGACCGTGAAGCTATAAACGTAGTGCACATACACAGGTTACAAACGTTCACCATAGACAATTCCCCACAACAAACTAAAGCCTATGGCTACCTTAAATATGGCTCCCAATCAGAGACAACAGAAACCAGCTGTCTCTAATTGGGAACCCATTCAGGCAACCATAGACTTTCCTAGACAACTACACACAACATAGACACAGCTAGACAACTAAACTAAACATAAACCCGACTACTCTAAATAAAACCCCCTAAACCTTACAATCACCCTGGACACTACAAAAACCCACATAAATACCCATGTCACACCCTGACCTAACTAAAATAATAAAGAAAACAAAGAATACTAAGGCCAGGGCGTGACAGTAAGTGAGTGAGTGAGTGTGTGTGTGTGTGTTAGGGTCGGGATGATACCCGTATCCCGGTACTCTTTATTATCATGGGAAGGAAACAAAACACGAAGCGGATTCTACTTCTTCAGGAAAACAGCCCTAAACGTTGGAAACAAACAAACATGTATATATTTTCCAAACTGTAGCACACAATATTTTGCATACAGCTTCGTGTTTTCATTTTTGCCATCGTGGAATCATCACAGCCCTAGTGTGTGTGTGTGTGTGTGTGTGTGTGTGTGTGTGTGTGTGTGTGTGTGTGTGTGTGTGTGTGTGTGTGTGTGTGTGCGTGTGTGTGTTGCTGTGTTGTTTATAAATTTCGTTCCACATCTAGGGATAGGATGAGTCGGGCCATGATGGGAACTTGATGAGCAACACACACACACACACACACACACACACACACACACACACACACACACACACACACACACACACACACACACACACACACACACACACACACACACACACACACACACACACACACACACACACACACACACACACACACACCCCTCGTTGCTAATCTGCATGCTTTCCGACAGAAGAAACAACAGATTCACCTAATAAGGACATGTAAAAAAATAAAAAATAAAATGATTCTGTTTTCTTTGGCTTTCGAAGGCACTGGAGGGATGCAGGATGGTAATAAGGAGGTTGGCGGAAGGCAAAGGAAGGAGAGGGTGTGTGCACATGCACAACTCTCAACACTGTGCTTAATGCACCATAATGCTTTCAATGATGTTAGTAACATGACTCTAGAGGATTTACCTCTCTACAGGAATAGAACAAATAGTGCTGTCTATTGTTATGAGGGCTGTGGCTTTCGCAAAATTTAGTCAGCCTGTCTCATTGGTAATTGACCGTTAATTAACATAAACACATTCCACACATCTCCAGGCTTCCACACCTAAAAGCCACTGATGCAGACCTTTGATCATCTACCTTTTAAAAAGTATAGCCTACACCTTCACAATAGCCTACACCTTCATAAAGTATAGACTACACCTTCACAATAAATCCATTATTCATTTTAGACAGGTCTAGAGGCATGATATGAAGACAATGTAGTCTATTTCAGATGAACAGAATAGCATACTCTGAGTTGTCCTTATGTTGGGTCCTGATCTGGCTATGCCATATGGCTGTGGGCTACACTAGTTCATTTAGCAGAATTTTGTGGCATTATTTTATATTCCTTCATAGTATGAAGAATGCAACTGAACAAAGCTGAATAAAAATAGAAATTATATTTTCACCAAATGATTTCAGAGGGAGTGCGCACACATGTGGCTATTCTGTATTGAGCGGTTAACAAAGAAACGTGTTCCCATATATGCTTAATGTAGTTATTTATGTAACTTTAGTTGTGATACAAACGTCGGGCTATATGTGTTGATTTTTAATAAATGCATAATGCGACTAATGATGATTTGAAAAAAGTCGCATGAAAGGCATGAGCTCTGCTTTGTTTTTTTTGCGCAGGCCATACTCACTACACCAGTCACTTATTCACAATTTGACCAGCACTTGATAATGCTTAGAATTTCCCGGCTGCATCCCCTTTGTGTGGCCGTAATGCACCCTAAAAAAATCCATGCTTTTGCGGCCATAATTATAATTCCCTTCTCCCTGAGTGCTGCCTGCTCCGAAGCACCTCTCACTCACATGGCTCTCCATCACGTGATCGGGTTTTTCTCACAGGCTACAAGTGAAGACAGACACATCAGGGACGCAACTGCGCACATCCTTATCCAACTCCGAGGTGCATATGTAACCGATGTGAAATGGCTAGCTAGTTAGCGGGATGCGCGCTAATAGCGTTTCAATCGGTGACGTCACTCGCTCTGAGACCCTGAAGTAGTTGTTCCCCTTGCTCTGCAAGGGCTGTGGCTTTTGTGGAGCGATGGGTAACAATGCTTCGTGGGAGACAGTTGTTGACGTGTGAACTGCCCACATGTACTTTTCATCAGCCAACAAGATGAGTAGGCCTAACGAACAGTAAAATCACTAGCCTATGTCAACCTACTATCCCCATAGTACAAAAGTTGACCTTTTCTATTCTGTGCGAGAAATAAATATTCCAAACATAGTCTGGGGCAGTTGTGGGCTGCGATAAATCCAAAATTAATACGACCACTAGCACCAAAAAAACTTTTTTACACAATGAGTTTGACGCAACAGATCAGAACGTTTAGCTTAAAATGTTGATAAACTATTAGGCTATTTCATCACATTATAAGCACAGCAATGCGCACACGGCAGTAGGCTATAAGCGCAAATGTTCCATTAGCGGGAAAATACCACTATCAAAAGTGACCGTAAATGCGATTCTAAAGGTGCATTTTTATTGTGAAAATTATCTTCCCCAAGTTTGAAACTCACACGCATCTTATATATGCCAGTTTGGGATTACACCCCTTGTATAGCGGATTTATGCGCTTAATTTTTAGAAGTTATTTGGCCACTTTAGTTGTGATACAAACCTTATAAAAACATATAGGCCTATGGGCTAGGCTACATGAGGTTTGCGACTATGATTCGAAAAAGTCGCCCCCAAAAAAAGGCATTGTTTCTTGCCTTAAGCTGGGCATCATTCACAAGTGATAATATATCATTCACAAGTGATAGGCTAATATTGTCACTAATCTTGGTTTAATCTTGTCTTTACATATACTAACTAATATGTGTGAAATTTGTTTTGATTTAGAACGGACTATTATCATGCCCCTGTATCTAAACAGGGACATCGGGAAAAAATACATGTAATTTATGTACTTAAATAGTGAATGGATGACGCTTTTACTGTGGTTCATGCCAGCCAGGTAGGCTATACTCCTGTTGTAAATATAAGCAATGTGCTTAATATTAGGAAAGTTGAGAAATAAATATAGTAGTCCTAGCCTATAGAAAGCTGATGGGATCCTCCTCTTTTTATTAGCGGCCATCACAATGCTGCGCAACATGAAGTATTTGATTCGATTTTTTGATTACATTTGCATCGATGTCAGAGTGATTAGAGGGCCAATAGAGTGCTGAGTACCAGGCAGTTAGCAAGTTTGGTTGGCTACTAATGACCCTCAGGAGCATCAGAGCTTGGAGAAGCCTAATTACCGTGACTAAACGATCACGTGGAATTTGACTGCCTTCATGACTCGTGACTGCCGGTGTGGTGGTAATACGGTCACCGCAACAGACGTAGTCATTACTGACCAAGACACCTGTCAAGCCAAATTAGGAAAATCATAATAATAACCTAAAAATGGAGGGAGACTTTCTTTCCTTTCTCTCTCTCTCTACCTATCTGTAGAGGAAAACAAAAAGCAGGGGAGTGGAATGAGAAGAGTGGAGAATCTTTTTTTCCAAATCTTTTGCTCGGGGCATATGTGACTTTACAAAAGCCAATTTGAGAGAGAGGCCAGTGTTAGTCTATTTTTAGTTCTAGCCACTCTCCTCCCCTTACGCCTCTCTCCTTCACCTCTCTCTCTCTTCATCCGTCTCTTCATTATTCTGTGGAGCATTCCTTTCCTCCTCTCGATCCTGAAACACCCCTCTGCACACGGGTATTACTGTGGCCTCGCCACTCACCTCTGCCGCCCTGTGTGTGTGTGTTCTCACACTCTCACCTAGCTTGCTCTCGAGAACTCATCCATACCTTTTTGGGGCGGTAGAGAGAGAGAGGGATTAAAAAGGGCCTGATATTAGAGAGAAGCGGGGGATAAGGGTAATTGTTATTGAGGAGCTGGGTGAGGGAGATATGACTGGGAGTCTTTAGGAGTGGAGAGAGAAAGAGAGGCAGAGATAGAGAGGAGACAGACGGACAGAGAAAGAGCAGAGGGGGAGAGAGGACAAGAGACAGAGAGGGGGAAAGAGAGAGAGCTATAACGCCAGGTGTTGTGCACTATTTGGCTGTTACAACACTCATTAACTCATTACTACCACATCGCCCTGACATCCCTGCCAGCTGAGTGTCCCACGACAGCCACCACAAGATCAAATCAAATCAAGCTTTATTTATACAGCACATTTCAGACATAGAATGCAGCACAATGTGATTCACGGGGAAAAAACTAACACAAACAATGACAATCACAACTATATTTACTACACAACAAACATAAGCGGATCAAAAAAACGAAACAATAACAATAAAAAGCAGGTCGCGTCTCCTGGAATCCGCCAAACCCAAATGTGTCCGTCGGACCGCCAGATGGTGAAGCGTGACTCATCACTCCAGAGAACGCCTTTCCACTGCTCCAGAGTCCAATAGTGGCGAGCCTTTACACCATTCCAGCCGACGCTTGGCATTGCGCATGGTGATCTTAGGCTTCATTGCGGCTGCTCAGCCACGGAAACCCATTTCATGAAGCTCCCGACGAACAGTTATTTTGCTGACGTTGCTTCCAGAGGCAGTTTGAAACTCGGTAGTGAGTGTTGCCACCGAGGACATATGATTTTTACGCTCTATGCGCTTCAGCACTCGGCGGTCCCGTTCTGTGAGCTTGTGTGGCCTACCACTTCGTAGCTGAGCTGTTGTTGCTCCTGGACGTTTCCACTTCACGATAACAGCACTTACAGTTGACCGGGGCAGCTCTAGCAGGGCAGAAATCTGACAAACGGACTTGTTGGAAAGGTGGCATCCTATGATGGTGCCACGTTGAAAGTCACTGAGGTCTTCAGTAAGGCAATTCTACTGGCAATATTTGTCTATGGAGATTGCATGGCTCTGTGCTCGATTTTACACACCTGTCAGCAACTGGTGTGGCTGAAATAACCGAATCCACTAATTTGAAGGGGTGTCCACATACTTTTGTATAGTGTATGTCAACAGTTTTGTCTCCTCTCAGGTTCTCTGGCAGGCTATTCCAGAGGCTGGGGGCATAGGAACTAAAGGCTGCCTCTCCATGCCCCTTGGACCTAGGCTTTGGATAGGTAAAAGGCCAGTGCCAGAGGACCTGTGGGACCTACTGGGAACATAAATTAAATATTGGGGTGAACAATCGTGGGTTGATTTAAAAGCCAATAGAAGAATCTTAAAAGGAATTCTTAAGAGAGAGAGAACAAGAGAGAGAATGAGAGAGAACGCGAGAGAGAATGCGAGAGAGAGAGCGTGAGAACGAGAGTGCGAGAACGAGAGAGAGAACGCGAGAGAGAGAACGCGAGAGAGAGAACGCGAGAGAGAACGAGAATGAGAGAGACAACGAGAAAGAGAGAGAACGAGAGAGAGAGAGAGAGGAAGAGAGAGAACAAGTCAGAGAAAGAGAGAACAAGTGAGAGGATGAGAAAGAGAGAACAAGAGAGAGAGGATGAGAGAACAAGTGAGAAAAAGAGAGAACAAGTGAGAGAGGAAGAGAGAACAAGTGAGAGAAAGAGAGAACAAGAGAGAGGATGAGAGAGGAAGAGAGAACAAGTGAGAGGATGAGAGAGAGAACAAGAGAGAGAGGAAGAGAGAACGAGTGAGAGAGGAAGAGAGAGAACACGTCAGAGAAAGAGAGAACAAGTGAGAGGATGAGAGAGAGAACAAGAGAGAGAGGAAGAGAGAACGAGTGAGAGAGGAAGAGAGAGAACACGTCAGAGAAAGAGAGAACAAGTGAGAGGATGAGAGAGAGAGAACAAGAGAGAGGAAGAGAGAACGAGTGAGAGAGGAAGAGAGAACAAGAGAGAGGAAGAGAGAACGAGTGAGAGGAAGAGAGAACAAGTGAGAGGATGAGAGAGAGAGAACAAGAGAGAGAGGAAGAGAGAACGAGTGAGAGAGGAAGAGAGAACGAGTGAGAGGAAGAGAGAACAAGAGAGAGGAAGAGAGAGAGAACAAGTGAGAGAGGAAGAGAGAACGAGTGTGTGAGAGAGAGATAAAGAGAGAGAGAGAGATAAAGAGAGAGAGAGAGAGAGACAGAGACAGAGAGCAAGAGAGAGAGAGGAAGAGAGAGAATGAGCGAGAAAGAGAGAATAAGAGAGCAAGAACGAGAGAGAGAGAGAAAATTAGAGAACGGTGGGAGATGGACTGAGAGAAAAGGAATGAGTGTTAGAGAGGTAGTGGGAGACTGAAAAAGGACAAAAAGAAAAGAAAAGGAGAAAGCCCAGTGTTCAGTGTGTGATCAGTTTAGTACAGTGTTGAGGCTTCTATCCCAGGTGCGACTCTCAAATGGCACCCTATTCCCTCTATAGTTCACTACTTTTGGTCAAAAGTAGCGCACTATGGACACACTCTCTCTCTGCAACCTAGCTTGTCCTTGAGGCCAGACAGTAATGCTTACCCATTCCCACCTATCCTCATTCTGCTGATGTTACCCACTAATATCTGCTCAACTCCCTCGCAAGTGTAAGAGGGAAAAAATGGGTAATATCAGTGAGAAAATATGCTCAGGGCAAATTCACCGTAGGTTATTAGAGGGAAGGGGGTGGGAGAGAGGGATGCTAAGGGAAAGGGACCCATGTTGAAAAACGTTTTTTTTTTAAAACACAAAAAACAACAGCTGATAAACGTGTAGTGTAGATACATTTACTTTACACTTCAGAGGCTGCGGTCTGACTTTTTCCTGACCACACCAGGAAAAACGACGGGTCCTCGGAGTAACACAGCTGGAGAGCTAAAGGCTAAACCGGTGTAATCAAGGTGGACCAGAAATTCTCCAAAACCTCTACAGTCTTAAAGCCGGGTCTGACATCTGTCAGGTCAAACAATAGGACCTGGCTGTACGGCACAAACAGATCTGTGACCAGGCTAACACTCTTATCGGAAGGGCCACATAGGATGCGTCCCAAATGGCGCCCAAACCCCTACGTAGTGCACTACTTTTGACCAGGGCCCTGTGGGTCCTAGTGCACTTAATATGGAATAGGGTGTCAATTGGGACACACATATATAAAAGTTCTCCACCGGCCCTCATACAACAATCCTCTTTATCCAGAGTCACTGAAGTATCTACAGGTTATCATCATCATCATCATCATCATCATCAGTTTCCCCCAAAGTGAGTAAATACCAGCAAGTAGTAACTACTTCATGTTTAACAAGCGGACGTGTGTGTGTTTGTGTGTGTGTGTGTGCTTTTGCGTGCATTTGTGGTCATACTTGTGGAAATGTTAGCTTGTTGAAGAGCAGGGTGGGAACTATGGAAAGGCCTCTCCAGGACCAGGGAGACCTGTACCCACTCAGGGTGGCTGGTGGCTGGGATAAGTGACCAGTATCTGGCCCTGGAGTACTGGAGCTCCACTGGAGGAAATTAACTAGAGTTTAGAGAGGACATTAAAAACAGATGATAGGAATTTAGTCCTGCACAAATATTGGACCTCTTGTGGAAAACCTTTCCATACCTTAACCTGTCTAGGATCAGCGTGGCGCTAGCGGCACTCCCCCCCCCCCCCCACTGAAAAACCAGTGCCGCGAAATTCAAAAAAAATATTTTTTTAAAATATTTAACTTTCACACATTAAAGTCCAATACAGCTAATGAAAGACACAGATCTTATGAATCCAGTCAACATTTCCGATTTTTAAAATGTTTTACAGGGAAGACACAATATGTAAAGATGTACATCTATTACCTAAAAACACATTAGCATAATCCACCATCTTTTATTTGTCCACCAACACCAGTAGCCATCACCAATTCGGCTAAACTAAGATATTTATAGCCCCTAACCAACAAAAAAACTCATTAGATGACAGTCTGATAACATATTTATGGTATGGGATAGGTTTTGTTAGAAAAAAGTGCATATTTCAGGTATATGGCATAGTTTACAATTGCACCCACCATCACAAATGGACTAGAATAATTACAATGAGCAACGTGTTTACCTAACTACTAATCATCAAACATTTCGTAAAAATACACAGCATACACGAATCGAAAGACACAGATCCTGTGAATACAGACAATATTTCAGATTTTCTAAGTGTCTTACAGCGAAAACACAATAAATCGTTATATTAGCTTAGCACATAGCAATTAGCAGCCCAGCATTGATTCTAGCCAAAGTGAGCGATAAAAGTCAACATCGCCAAAAGATATTAATTTTTTCACTAACCTTCTCAGAATTCTTCCGATGACACTCCTGTAACATCACATTACAACATGCATATACAGTTTGATCGAAAATGTTTATATTTAGCCACCAAAATCATGGTTAGACAATGTGAAATGTAGACAAGCTGGTAAAGAAAACGTCCTTGCGCCACTTAGACAGTGATCTACTCTTATACATAAATACTCATAAACGTGACTAAAAAATATAGGGTGGACAGGGATTGATAGACAATTTAATTCTTAATACAATTGCGTTATTACATTTTTTAATTTATCCTTACTTTTCAATACAGTTTGCGCCAAGCGAAGCTACGTCAAAAAACATGGCGTCCTAAGCCACTAAAATGTTTCGACAGAAACACGATTTATCATAATAAAAATGTCCTACCTTGAGCTGTTCTTCCATCAGTATCTTGGGCAAAGGATCCTTTCTTGGGAGAAATCGTCTTTTGGTGGAAAGCTGTCCTCTTGCCATGTGGAAATGTCAACTACGTTCGGGATGAACTGAAAAGCGTGCCCAACTTTTCACATCGTTGCAAAAATAAATGTCCCAAAATCGCACTAAACGGATATAAATTGCTATAAAACGCTTTAAATTAACTACTTTGTGATGTTTGTAACTCCTATAACGAGTGAAAAGATGACCGGAGAAATATAACAGGCTAAACTAACGCTTGGAACAGGAGAGGGTCGGTGTCTTCCACGCGCGTTACGCAGCAAGAAAAGACTTGCTAGCTAAAGGTTTTTTTCATTTGTAGGGCCTGTGAACGAGCAATCGAGCCCGTTGGAATCGTCATCACGTAAAGGCATCCAGGGGAAGACGTAAGAAGTGTCCGTATAGTCATAGCAACGACAGTGCCCGTTTAAATGACTTCAGAAAAGTGGCCAACGTTTCTCAAATCTGACTCCATGTCAGGGAAATTGCTGTAGAATGGGCTCTGTTCCACTTAGAGACAAAATTTCAACTCCTATAGAAACTATAGACTGTTTTCTATCCAATAATAATAATAATATGCATATTGTACGATCAAGGATTTTGTGGGAAGCCGTTTAAAAAATTAGCCACATTAGCATAAATAGTCTAAACAGCGCCCCCATCCCCAACAGGTTTAG
>NC_074675.1:29052623-29106399 GCF_029448725.1 Salvelinus fontinalis | reverse complement strand
TGTCTAGGATCAGCGTGGCGCTAGCGGCACTCCCCCCCCCCCCCCCACTGAAAAACCAGTGCCGCGAAATTCAAAAAAAATATTTTTTTAAAATATTTAACTTTCACACATTAAAGTCCAATACAGCTAATGAAAGACACAGATCTTATGAATCCAGTCAACATTTCCGATTTTTAAAATGTTTTACAGGGAAGACACAATATGTAAAGATGTACATCTATTACCTAAAAACACATTAGCATAATCCACCATCTTTTATTTGTCCACCAACACCAGTAGCCATCACCAATTCGGCTAAACTAAGATATTTATAGCCCCTAACCAACAAAAAAACTCATTAGATGACAGTCTGATAACATATTTATGGTATGGGATAGGTTTTGTTAGAAAAAAGTGCATATTTCAGGTATATGGCATAGTTTACAATTGCACCCACCATCACAAATGGACTAGAATAATTACAATGAGCAACGTGTTTACCTAACTACTAATCATCAAACATTTCGTAAAAATACACAGCATACACGAATCGAAAGACACAGATCCTGTGAATACAGACAATATTTCAGATTTTCTAAGTGTCTTACAGCGAAAACACAATAAATCGTTATATTAGCTTAGCACATAGCAATTAGCAGCCCAGCATTGATTCTAGCCAAAGTGAGCGATAAAAGTCAACATCGCCAAAAGATATTAATTTTTTCACTAACCTTCTCAGAATTCTTCCGATGACACTCCTGTAACATCACATTACAACATGCATATACAGTTTGATCGAAAATGTTTATATTTAGCCACCAAAATCATGGTTAGACAATGTGAAATGTAGACAAGCTGGTAAAGAAAACGTCCTTGCGCCACTTAGACAGTGATCTACTCTTATACATAAATACTCATAAACGTGACTAAAAAATATAGGGTGGACAGGGATTGATAGACAATTTAATTCTTAATACAATTGCGTTATTACATTTTTTAATTTATCCTTACTTTTCAATACAGTTTGCGCCAAGCGAAGCTACGTCAAAAAACATGGCGTCCTAAGCCACTAAAATGTTTCGACAGAAACACGATTTATCATAATAAAAATGTCCTACCTTGAGCTGTTCTTCCATCAGTATCTTGGGCAAAGGATCCTTTCTTGGGAGAAATCGTCTTTTGGTGGAAAGCTGTCCTCTTGCCATGTGGAAATGTCAACTACGTTCGGGATGAACTGAAAAGCGTGCCCAACTTTTCACATCGTTGCAAAAATAAATGTCCCAAAATCGCACTAAACGGATATAAATTGCTATAAAACGCTTTAAATTAACTACTTTGTGATGTTTGTAACTCCTATAACGAGTGAAAAGATGACCGGAGAAATATAACAGGCTAAACTAACGCTTGGAACAGGAGAGGGTCGGTGTCTTCCACGCGCGTTACGCAGCAAGAAAAGACTTGCTAGCTAAAGGTTTTTTTCATTTGTAGGGCCTGTGAACGAGCAATCGAGCCCGTTGGAATCGTCATCACGTAAAGGCATCCAGGGGAAGACGTAAGAAGTGTCCGTATAGTCATAGCAACGACAGTGCCCGTTTAAATGACTTCAGAAAAGTGGCCAACGTTTCTCAAATCTGACTCCATGTCAGGGAAATTGCTGTAGAATGGGCTCTGTTCCACTTAGAGACAAAATTTCAACTCCTATAGAAACTATAGACTGTTTTCTATCCAATAATAATAATAATATGCATATTGTACGATCAAGGATTTTGTGGGAAGCCGTTTAAAAAATTAGCCACATTAGCATAAATAGTCTAAACAGCGCCCCCATCCCCAACAGGTTAAGGGAACTCTGAGACGGGAGCCGTATGGTTAGTGAAGAAAGTCCCATTGCAAATGTACGGTCCCTTACCTGACGTCTTATTGCGTCGCAGAAAATCGCGGACGGCGTCGGGCCGTGGGCGGCGGAGAGCTCTTTCAGGAAGTCACTCAAAAAAACGTTTCGGAATTTCGGTTTCCGTTTTATAAAAATGACAAATTTTTGACTTTTTTCTGCATTCTCGAAAATTCCCACAAGAGGGAAAATAAATCATATTGCAGGCGCACGAGCACTAGGCAAACGAGCGCGGCCTTTTCTCCTAAACTGAAAATATTTCGAAGACGAAACTCGGCGAGCGTAGGTTTGGAGTAATGGGCAGTTGGCCCCGAACAAGATGGCGTCGAGACCTCGGCGCTTTTTGAGTTATGGCTATTTTTCTGAGATTAAAGGGTTAAAACGCAAGTGGGGTGCTAATTTGACCGCTTCATGTCAAAGTACATAAGCATACGGTGTCAGGAAAAAAAGAACCAGCCATTTATCTATTGTAATTTAAGAGAAATCGTACATTGACCGTTTGGTGATGTTCACAAAGAGGATTTTTTTTTTCAAAAAAATCACAGATCCAGTTGCACTGTGTTCAGACGTACATTTTTAAAGTGGGTCTCGAAGCTCTGCGAGAATCCTGTGATTTTATATGATTTTATGAAATAACACACACTCCTTTAACCCTCTTTAAATAAGTCCGCTCTTAACATAAAGACTTAAAACTCAATATTATATAAGAGCCTACCCCAAGGAGGGTATGTGTTCACGTTCAGCTTCCTATGTCAACTGGAAGTACCTTAAATGGTGCCATAGGGTCAGGTTTGAAGGGTAATAAAGGTCAGATCTTTTCAAAACTTCACTTGTGTGATTAGACAACCCTCATGAACTGTAATCAGTCATTTTTCCAAACAGATGTCAAAGAAAAGCTCTCTCACTCAAAAACACACACACAAAAAGGAAGGATGGAGTGAAAAAGTACGGTGCTTAAAGACACACAAAGCCCAAAATGGCATTACTATTATCTCTAGGCCGTGCCGAGTTCAACGAGATGCCCCGCTTGACCGTAGCTCGCTCGGTCTGAGCGCAGCGACCGTTACAAGAGAACGGACACGAATGACCTTTTGACCTCAATGTCAATTTCATTTGCTTTTGGGACACAGAGAGAGAACCGTTAAGGTTAGATGCACAATTTCACCTCAGGAGTGTTCTTAAGGTCCTCCCGATCTGTGCAAGCCTAACCCTGACCTTGTGGCATTAACCCTTCACAGTTAAAAGAAGGTGTTTACATCAATGAAATGTCTCCCCATTGGAATACATTGACTGCACCTCTAAATTCAACCTAAAGCCTATGTGGGTTATGATTGTCTTATGGACCTGTCTTTGATGTCAGTCCATCAGGCCACCATGAGGTCTACCTGTGTCGATTCTAAGCTTCCTGGAGCAACCGGAAGTGGTTAAATCACCCTAAAAGTGTTTGCCATACCCAACATGCAGTATGAGAGAAATAGTGCATTCAACCCTATGTAAATCAGTCAATTTTTAACATACAGACTTAAAACTCAGGATTCTGTAACAACATACTCCAGTGATGATATGTGGGTTTTTTCAGCTTCCTGTGCCAACCGGAAGTGCCATAATTGGTGTCAAATGGGCTGTTTCAAAGGGTTAAAAATGTCAAATCTTTCCAAAACTTCATATATGTGAATAGACAACCTTCCTGAACTGTAAATCAGTCATTCATCCCATCAGATCTCAAAAAAAAAAAAATTCACACCCACACAGAAATGATGGAGGGACACTCTGAGGGGCTAAGAGGCAGACAGTGCCTGCAGTAGTTACTTTTGTTCCAACTTTTAAAGAACCGTCAGACCTAGAGTTCTAAAAATTTACAAACCTGTTCTAGACCTCAGGTCGATTGTGCACAGTGAATTATATGACTCTAGAAGGTTCTCGGATCGATAAAAAGCCTCGTGTATTTGCCATGTTTTCAATTCATTTGACCTCAACGAAACGGACGACCTTTAGAAAAGTCCCAGAGTCTCAAGACTAGGTGCGTTGAAACCGGCTCGGCCCATGGAGACAGACCCCAACGAGCCTGTTTGATTGCTCATTCAAGGACCCCGTAGCAAGGCAATGAAAACAGTGGATTTTCAGCACCAATTAGCGTTTTGCTCGGACACCGAATGACCTATCGAGCCGAAACTTGGGATTCGAGGTCGCCTCACATAGGGCTAAACATAATGTGAACATTGGACCCGCAGCTAGAACATAACTATGTATTATTTGTTTTATTATGGTTTAAAGAGAAAGCGCTGTGAATTTTGGGCCTGCTCTGAAATATGTTATAGTTGGCATCGAAAGGAGTTGGAAAAAGTGAGTTTGGAGTCAGATGGTATCAGTTTGGTGTCTGAAAATATCTATTTGACTGATGGACACTGACTTGCTCGTTGACTTTTGTACAATTGCAATATGTTTCAACGGGGAGGTACCATGAGGAAAAAGCGACATGATGAAATTTCACAAAACGAGCGATGGAGAGGAACCACTATCACTGCCCGGCCATCCTGAGGTCATCAGAACGTTGACTTTTGCATTTCTAAAGTATTTAAGAGAATGCACGTTACATTTGCAATATGATGTGATGTTTTTCATATTGCAAATGCCTGTTACATTTGCAATATGATGTGATGTTGAATCATATTGCAAATGTAACGTGCATTCTTTAAATACCTTGGACATACAAAAGTCAACGTCCTGATGACCTCAGGATGGCCGGGCAGTGACAGTGGTTCCTCTCCATCGCTCGTTAGGTGAAATTTCATCATGTCGATTTTGGTGATGGTACCCCCGCGTTGAAACATATTGAAATTGTACAAAAGTCGCCTAGCAAGTCAACTAGCATGTCGTTGTCATCCCATAGCAACACATTGACTGCACCTCTAAATTCAACCTGAAGCCTAAGTGGGTTATGAATGTCTTATGAACCTGTCTTTGATGTCAGTCCATCAGGCCACTATGAGGTCTACCTGTGTTGATTCTAAGCTTCCTGGAGCAACCGGAAGTGGTTAAATCAGCCTAAAAGATATCCTGATATACATGACTTGCAATTTTGAAAAATCACTGCATTCAACCCTATGTAGATCAGTCAATTCTTAACGTATAGACTTCAAATTCAGGATTCTGTAACAGCATACCCCAGTCAAGACATGTGTTTAACTATAGCTTCCTGTGCCAACCGGAAGTGCCTTAAAATGGAGTCATGGTTCTGTTTCGAAGGGTTAAAAAGGTCAGAACTTTTCAAAACTTCATTTGTGTAATTAGACAACCCTCATGAACAGTAAATCAGTCATTTCTCTAAGCAGATGTCAAAGGAAAGCTCTCTCTCACACACAAACACACACACAAGCAATGATGGAGTGAAAAAGTACGGTGCTTAACGACACACAAAGCCTGCAATGGCATTACTATTATCTCCAGGCCGTGCCGAGTTCAACGAGACGCCCCGCTTGACCGTAGCTCGCTCGGTCTGAGCGCAGCGACCGTTACAAGAGAACGGACACAAATGACCTTTTGACCTCAATGTCAATTTCATTTGCTTTTGGGAGACAGACAGAGAACCGTTAATGTTAGATGCACAATTTCACCTCAGGAACAATCCTAAGGTCCTCCCGATCTGTGCAAGCCTAACCTTGACCTTGTGGCATTAACCCTTCACAGTTAAAAGAAGGTGTTTACATGAAATAGTTTACAATGAAATGTCTCCCCATTGGAATACATTGACTGCACCTCTAAATTCAACCTAAAGCCTATGTGGGTTATGATTGTCTTATGAACCTGTCTTTGATGTCAGTCCATCAGACCACCATGAGGTCTACCTGTGTCGATTCTAAGCTTCCTGGAGCAACCGGAAGTGGTTAAAACACCCTAAAAGTGTTTGCAATAGCCAACCTGCAGTTTGAGAGAAATAGTGCATTCAGCCCTATGTAAATCAGTCAAATTTTAACATATAGACTTAAAATTCAGGATTCTCAAACAGCATACTCCAGTGAGTATATGTGTTTATTTTCAACTTCCTGTGCCAACCGGAAGTGCCATAATTGGTGTCAAATGGGCTGTTTTGAAGGGTTAAAAAGGTCAAATCTTTCCAAAACTTCATATATGTGAATAGACAACCCTCCTGAACTGTAAATCAGTCATTCATCCCATCAGATTTAAAAAAAATAAAAAAATACAAAATCAACAGAAATGATGGAGGGACACACTGAGGGGCTAAGAGGCAGACAGTGCATGTAGTAGTTACTTTTGTTTGAACTTTTAAAGAACCGTCAGACCTAGAGTTCTGAAAATTTACAAACCTGTTCTAGACCTCAGGTCGATTGTGCACGGTGATTTATGTGGCTCTAGAAGGTTCTCGGACCGATAAACAGCCTCGTGTATTTGCTATGTTTTCAATTCATTTCAGCTCAACGAAATGGACGACATTTAGAAAAGTCCCAGAGTCTCAAGACTAGGTGCATTGAAACCGGCTCGGCCCATAGATACAAACTCCAACGAGCCTGTTTGATTGCTCATTCAAGGACCCCGTAGCAAGGCAATGAAAACAGTGGATTTTCAGCACCAATTAGGGTTTTGCTCGGGCACCGAATGAACTATCGAGCCGAAACTTGGGATTCGAGGTCGCCTCACATAGGGCTAAACATAATGTGAAAATTGGACCCGCAGCTAGAACATAACTACGTATTATTTGGTTTATTATGGTTTAAATGGAAGGCGCTGTGAATTTTGGGCCTGCTCTGAAATATGTTATAGTTGGCTTCTAAAGGAGTTGGAAAAAGTGAGTTTGGTGTCAGATGGTATCAGTTTGGTGTCTGAAAATATCCAATTGACTGATGGACACCGACTTGCTAGTTGACTTTTGTACAATTGCAATATGTTTCAACGCGGGGGTACCATCAGCAAAATCGACATGATGAAATTTTCACGCAACGAGCGATGGAGAGGAACCACTAACACTGGCCGGCCATCCTGAGGTCATCAGGATGTTCAATTTTGTATTTCTAAAGTATTTAAAGAATGCGCGTTACATTTGCAATATGAATCAACACATCATATTGCAAATGTAACAGTGTGTGTTATGTTTGCAATATGATTCAACACATCATATTGCAAATGTAACACACTGTTATGTTTGCAATATGATTCAATACATCATATTGCAAATATAACACTGTGTTATGTTTGCAATATGATGTGATGTTTTTCACTGTTGAATCATATGCAAATGTAACGTGCATTCTTTAAATAAACCCTATGTGGGTTATGAATGTCTTATGAACCTGTCTTCAATGTCAATCCATCAAGCCACTATGAGGTCTACCTGTGTTGATTCTAAGCTTCCTGTGCCAACCGGAAGTGCCTTAAAATGGGGTCACAGGTGCTGTTTCAAAGGCTTAAAAAAGTCAGATCTTTCCAAAACTTTAAGTGTGTGATTAGTCAACCTTCATGAACTGTAAATCAGTCATTTCTCTAAACAGATGTCAAAGAAAAGCTCACACACACACAGCAAGGATATGGTGCTTAAAGACACACAGAGCCTTAAATGCTTTTAGGGGGCATCCAGACTTCCATACCCGCTCTGGGAGCACTATTTACGGGCAAAAATCAATGTGTGCTGGCCTGAGTGATTTATGGAGGTTTTCAAAAAAAGTCAGAAAATATTCTATGTTTTTTCTTCTGGAACTTTTGTTTTGTTTTTTCTTCTCGTGTCAATGGGGGTCCGGCCTGAGTGATTTAAGGAGGTTTCCAAAAAAAGTCAAAAAATATTCTGTTTCATTTTTTGGGTTACCAGGTGCCATGGTTGAAATTGCTTTTAGGGGACATCCAGAATTCCATACCCGCTCTGGGAGCACTATTTACGGGCAAAAATCAATGTGTGCTGGCCTGAGTGATTTATGGAGGTTTTCAAAAAAAGTCAGAAAATATTCTATGTTTTTTCTTCTGGAAATTTTTGTTTTGTTTTTTCTTCTCGTGTCAATGGGGGTCCGGCCTGAGTGATTTAAGGAGGTTTCCAAAAAAAGTCAAAAAATATTCTGTTTCATTTTTTGGGTTACCAGGTGCCATGGTTGAAATTGCTTTTAGGGGGCATCCAGAATTCCATACCCGCTCTGGGAGCACTATTTACGGGCAAAAATCAATGTGTGCTGGCCTGAGTGATTTATGGAGGTTTTCAAAAAAAGTCAGAAAATATTCTGTTTTTTCTTCTGGAAATTTTTGTTTTGTTTTTTCTTCTCGTGTCAATGGGGGTCCGGCCTGAGTGATTTAAGGAGGTTTCCAAAAAAAGTCAAAAAATATTCTGTTTCATTTTTTGGGTTACCAGGTGCCATGGTTGAAATTGCTTTTAGGGGGCATCCAGAATTCCATACCCGCTCTGGGAGCACTATTTACGGGCAAAAATCAATGGGTGCTGGCCTGAGTGATTTATGGAGGTTTTCAAAAAAAGTCAGAAAATATTCTATGTTTTTTCTTCTGGAATTTTTTTTTTTTTTTTTTCTTCTCGAGTCAATGGGGGTCCGGCCTGAGTGATTTAAGGAGGTTTCCAAAAAAAGTCAAAAAATATTCTATGTTTCATGTTTTGGGTACCAGGTGTCATTTTTCAAAACCGTTTTAAATGCTTCATTTTGGCCTTTTAAAAACAAAATGTTATTTTTGACTATGAAATCCAAAAAAGCACTTTTTTAAAGGGTTTGATAAGTTTTTTCTAATTTATTCACATTTTTGACTTTTGACTTTTGACTTCCTATGAAATCATATTCCAAATGCACAAAACATATTCCTTATGTTCAAATAAACATTTACAAAAAAATTATGATAATAAAATGTGACTAATGTATTTTCATACAGTTCTTATACGTGTGTAATTGACCTAAAAATCGAAAGAATTTCGAAAAACGGTCCAGAAAGCACTTTTTTAAAGGGGGTGATACGTTTTTTCCAAATTTTTGACATTTTTGACTTTTGACTTTTGACTTCCTATGAAATCATATTCCAAATGCACAAACCATATTGCTTAAGTTCAAATAAACATTTACAAAAAATTATGATAATAAAATGTGACTAATGTATTTTCATACAGTTCTTACACATGTGTAATTGCCATAAAACTCGAAAGAATTTCGAAAAACGGTCCAGAAAGCACTTTTTTAAAGGGGGTGATACGTTTTTTCCAAATTTTTGACATTTTTGACTTTTGACTTTTGACTTCCTATGAAATCACATTCCAAATGTACAAAACATATACCTTAAGTTCAAAAAAAAAATCAAAAAAAATTATGTTAATAAAATTTGACAAAAGTATTTTCATATAGTTCTTACACATGTGTAATTGACAAATAACTCGAAAGAATTTCAAAAAACGGTCCAGAAAGCACTTTTTTAAGGGGGTGATAAGTTTTTGCCAAAACTTTCAAAATCTCAAAATTTGACTCTTGGGTTTTGACTTGCGTTACATAAAGCCTATGAAAAATTTAGATGGAACACACTCGCCCACTATAGGAATTTTGGAGTGTTACACAGCTCATTTGCAGCATGGCATTTGCCATCAGCTTTGGATGAAAGCGGGCCAGAACTAGTGTACTTGTCCATCGTGTATATGCTGCGCTCGGTGCCAATAACTTGCCATGTTATTTTGTACAATTGGGGGGGGACTTCCCTTACAAGGTTTAGGACTATTTGTCAAGTCCTTCTTTATACAAAAGTTTGGGATCACAAAATGTGGTTCATATTGTTCATATCCTTCACTTTATCAGTGACAACCGTCTAAAACACTAAAACCGGACATGAATCATCTCCCACGGGGTTGGTGGATCTTGCACATACTGTAAATGTTCACATTCAATCCCATTCACACTTCACTAACCACTTGCTCACCACAACAAGATCCAGGAAGAAAGGTGTGACTTGATAATCCCATGTGTGTCAATGAGCCAGCAGGGTCAATATATACGGCGGCAGTGAGCAGCAGTGCTGATCTAGGATACGGTCCCTCTGAGGCGCTTTATGAATACGAGCCCAGACAAGAAGTTCATCCAGGAACACGGGCGCCATCACTTCCCCCTCTTCCCTCCCAAAGGCGCCTTGACACGGCGCTAGCCCGCTGCCTCATCCAAAACTCATAAACATTGAACACAGACTAATAACTTTAATAGAGTGGTCTGGCTAAGATCTTGACAAGACATTAAAAAAAAACGGAAACATTTATATGGCTGTTACTAAAAGTGTAATAACAAACCGGCCCACCTGCTGGGAAGGAGAGGTAGAGTTCTGACGAGGTGAAGCCCGACAGCACTGACAATTGTTGCGTCTCAAATGGCACCCTATTCCCTATTACAGTAGTGCACTACTTTTGACTAGGGCCCAAATGGTTCTATTTATTTTTAAATGTTTTATTTCACCTTTATTTAACCAGGTAGGCCAGTTGAGAACAAGTTCTCATTTACAACTGCGACCTGGCCAAGATAAATCAAAGCAGTGCGACAAAAACAACACAGAGTTACACATGGGATAAACAAACGTACGGTCAATAACACAATTGAAAAATCTGTATACAGTGCGTGCAAATGAAGTAAGGAGGTAAGGCAATAAATAGGCCAATCGTAGCGAAGTAATTACAATTTAGCAATTTACACTGGAGTGATATCTGTGTAGATGAGGATGTGCAAGTAGAAATACTGGTGTGCAAAAGAGCAGAAAAACAAAAACAAATATGGGGATGAGGTAGGTAGTTGGTTGGATGGGCTATTTACAGATGGACTGTGTACTGCTGCAGCGATCGGTAAGCTGCTCTGACAGCTGACGCTTAAAGTTAGTGAGGGAGATATGTCTCCGGCTTCAGTGATTTTTGCAATTTGTTCCAGTCATTGGCAGCAGAGAACTTGAAGGAAAGGCGGCCAAAGAGGTGTTGGCTTTGGGGATGACCAGTGAAATATACCTGCTGGAGCGCGTGCTACGGGTGGGTGTTGCTATGGTGACCAGTGAGCTGAGATAAGGCGGAGCTATACCTAGCAAAGACTTATAGATGACCTGGAGCCAGTGGGTTTGGCGACGAAGACATAAAACATGTAGGGTATAGGGTGCCATTTGGCGATGTAATGCGATGCTACTGGCAGCAGAGAAGTCAGGTGCAGGAGAGCGGAAACTGATTTACAACGGCTGTGTTTAATAACCATAAACCAACCACCGAATAATATAATAAATGGGTCAAACAAAACCCGGTAAATAGTAGTAATATATTGTAGTGCTTGTGCATACCGTGCACTACAAGAAACAATTACGGACAAGGACATGGGGGGAAACAGAGGGTTAAATACACAACATGTAATTGATGGAATTGGAAACAGGTGTGATGGAAGACAAGACAAAACAAATGGAAAATGAAAAGTGGATCGGCGATGGCTAGAAGGTCGGTGACGTCGACCGCCAAACGCCGCCCGAGCAAGGAGAGGGACCAACTGCGGCGGAAGTCGTGACAGGGGATAGGGTGCCATTTGGAACGAAGATAATGTGACCATGAAGGGGAGCTGGGATTTTCATGGTGGTATGCAAAATATCCATGGGTGAAAGTAAGGCGGTACGGTCCGGGGGTTCTGGCAAAATAAATAGTGGAGGTACTGTACCCCATACTGGTAAAACATGAGCCTATCACAATAATTAAAACAACATTTTAAGAAAACTGTGGTCTATTACGCCCTTATTTACAGTATCATTAGGCTACCGCATGTCAGAGGCATTAAAAATGAGCGAATGGACTTGAAAGTGGTTGGTATAGCCTCCGCTCCAAAATGCGATGTGGTTCGACGAGAACACTGACGTTTTGCCAAGGCAGAGATGAATGGCCGACACCGAGACGCGGGCCGACAGCAGTGGATGCATAAATTCTGGATTAATGACCATTGCCAAAATGTCATTACTCTTTGTGGTGTTTAACGTAAAAGATGTCTCTTTCCATTCACCACTGTTTAGAGGATGAACGTGCACGTAGGGTTGCAAAGGGTCAGAAACTTTACGGTAAATTTCCGGAATTTATCCAGAAATTTTCCATGGGAAGTTAAGTCCTGGAATATTGAGGAATTTTGCTTAAAATTATCAAAAATGTAAGCTTATGACAGTGAACCTTTTTTGTGGGATACACATAAGGGAATTATAGGTCTTGTGGCATATTTTGGTTAAACTATCCCCAATTCAATGGAGTTGCAACCCTATGCATGCACAGTGCATTCTTCCATCACATGTACAGCTAATTCTCAAGATCGTGCATACTAATGAGATGCTATTGAGCCCACACTACTACACTGTCTGAGCCAAGGACTAAATGCTTTCTGGTAAGGTTTGATTACAATACTGGGTGGGGTGACTATATTTGATATGACATACATAATTCAATCACAAGACAATCACAAGACAGGTGAAACAGATCAGGGTGTGACACCCATGTGAAGAGTCAACTCATTTAATTAAAGTTCAATTCATAACTAAATTGATTTTTTTTTAATTTCTATTGGAAGGATTTAATCATTTGCAATTATGTCTACTTATGACAAGGTAAAAGGCGCATGTTTCTGTCTGCATATGATATGGTAAATATATCCAATGCAATAAAACATCTACATTTAAATGGTATTAATATTCATTTGTATATATTTCTGTTAATTCCCATATATTCCCGTTAATTCCCATGGAATGTTTCCACCTCTGAATATTTCCCAAAATGTGCAACCATACGTGCACGGGTAGCCAACTAAAAGAGCCCTTTGAAGCGATCGTTTGACAAACAGATGAAAACATCATGACTGGTTGTGTTTATGCCACAACAAAAGGTAATACATTTTGAAAGTTACATGACAAACCTTTACGACTAGGCCCACAGAGATCCTATTGCATTAATAGGGATTCTATATGTAATTCCATGATAAATTAATCGCGTGCACAAACAGGAAGTCCTTACCGTTAAGAAATTAAATCTACCTTCCCCCCTGAAAGTATACGACCCTGTATCACTGGGCTCAGGCAGACTACATGACAATGAAGGGATTCTCACACACTGGTGGATTGGATATAAAAGTAACCACAGATCCATGATCAGATTGCTCTACACTTAACTATTAGCCACTATGAAAAATATCTGCCCACGTATTAGTTTTTAGGGGCAAAACAGTGTGAGGTAACAAAACATCAAGACCGATTCAGATTCATGACATGGTTCTCTAATTCCACATGATATATCATATTTTCTCTTCTACACGGTGTATTTATATCTGTCTAGTGCTGAATGGTGCGTACCAGTGAAGCGCTGTGCCCTGCTACCCCGCTGCAGCCACGGCTTAATTGATTAATTGAATGGCGAGAGTAATGAGATGAATTGCACAAGGCTTCATTGGCCAATCAATGACCAGGGTTTGCTAACGATCCCTCCCTGTACCTGATGCTGCGCTTTATCGACTGATCTAGTCTAGTCGTTGTTTCGCTACCCTTTTTAGAAAGAAAACAAAGCGATCCGGACCTGCTTTTGCGTTTAGGACTCAAAGGATAACTGAATGTCATATTACAGAACCCCTGCCATTTTGGACGGAAACGTTAAATTGCTTTTACGCGCCTGCCAAAGAATGCGTACGTTTCTGGTACCTGCGCTCTTGACTTATTAAGCAGTAAGCACTGTCAATTTCATTTACAGGAGGGAAAAAGAGAAAGGAATCATAAAATCCACCTACATTCTGGGTTATTGGACAGTAATGGATTTGTCTGAATCTGATGTGACGTCGGCTCAGCTGGCCTAGATTTCCGTGAGCAGCCAGCCAGCGAGTGAGTCTTTGCTGTGCCTCTGTGACAGGACTGTTATGACATCTGTCACGTGACCACTCCTCTCGGCTCCCTGGCGGCACTGCGCCCCCGACTGACCTGACACCAAACTTCTGCTTCCTCCTACTGCCACGGAACACAGCCCGCAGTTCAGAATCTACTCCAACGGAAGCTTGCCCTTACCTCAGAGATAATAGCAAATGGCCGATGCCGCCGATATCATTGAGCTTCAGCAAATATAATAGCCATTTCAACTATCACCAGTCAATGTCTAGTTGAACAAATGTCGAAATTTCAATACTGATGAAAATCACAACTTAAGTCTATACTCCAAATAGATAAGTAATCAAGTTAAAAAAAAAATGGAATGAGTAAAGAAAATACACATTTCATCCACCGTCCCTTTCTGAGATATTCCCTTCACCTGATTCCATATTGTGTTTCATGGACCATGTCACATGTGACAGCTGTCAACCGAAGCTGTAACTAGGTGACCCGGTGCTTATCGTTTTGCTTGAAAATGCCCTGCTCCTTTAGTGTTATGCTAGCCGTAACGCACACATCAATCTCTCTATACTGACGATACAGGTTTCTCTCTCTCTGAGATATTAACACACCCAAGGACAGTAGTGAGATGGGTCGTACGCTACATGGGGTGGTGGTGGAATACTCGTTGCAAACTGCTCATAAAGGATGCGAACATGTAGGTACACACACACACACACTCCTGGTCGGATCAATCGATGGTAGTTCAGAGACCACTGTGTGTGTGATCACCGGATCAATTTGCAGGGGGAGGAGACGGAATAACAACTTGTCCTCTTTCTTAATCATCCCCTTCTCTCTCTCTCTCTCTCTCTCTCTCTCTCTCTCTCTCTCTCTGGTCATGTATCTACTTCCTCGTGGATACCATTTTTGAGTTGGAGGTATTTTCGCGAGCCAATGCTAACTAGCGTTATGGCAATGACTGCAAGTCTATGGGCATCTGCTAGCACTTGCTCCATTGTGCGTTCCTTGGACTCATGCTTTACTTACATACTCCTCCTTGCCTCAAAGTCTTGTCTTTGCCTGGCTTCTCTCTAATGTACATCTCACATCCTCTATTCGCTTTCTAGAGGATGCTCTTCAGTACCGTCAATAAAACCTTTCCTCCTGCATCCCTCTATACCTCAAGCAGTCCTTTCTTCAATGCATCATTCGTGTTTTTTTTTTCCATTAATGCACTTTTACCTTCCCCCCCTCGTACTTCTTTCTCCCTGCTTTTACATGTCTTTTTTCCCCATTTAATGACTCGCCTCTATCCATCCCCCTTTCATAACTTACCGTGCAACAACCCCTCTCTGTCTCCGATCGCCATCTCTCCTGGTCTGTCTCTCTCCACATCCCACCCTCCATTCTCCCTGAGGTGTGCTGGTCATAATGCAGAGGCCACAGTAATGGTTCTTACTCACTCACTCACACCATCATCATCATGATCATGAAAATGGTTCAGTAATCCCCCTATCATACACACGGTCCTGTCCGGTCCGGACTGTATCGAAATACCATGCCACAAAAAAAAAAACATTAAAGCGCTTATCAGTGAAGAACAGCTATCCTGAGGAACAGGGACGGTTCACATGTTTTACTATATTCACAACACTTAGGAGATTTGTGGCTATTTAGAGGAAGAGGAAATGAAACGTTTACGATTTCTGTTCTGTGGATATTAAGCTGTGGTGTCACCATCTAAGCCTTTGGAAAACCCACACAGGCATGTACACGCACAGGTCCGGTGTGCCATGCCAGGGCTCACATCTGGGCGTCAATATCTTAATCCTCAGATATTCTCACACACACACGCACACGCACGCGCACTCACACACACACACACACACACACACACACACACACACACACACACACACACACACACACACACACACACACACACACACACACACACACACACACACCATGCCAGGGCTCACATCTGGGTATTGTTCGTCCTTTGCAGAGGGAGTGTGATGTGTTGTTGTGCCACCTGTGTGCCCAGAAATAGTTTTAAAAACACAATCTCTACCTGCACCTGTTTCCAACTCTTATGTAAGTGCTGGAGGGCCACACATGTACGCAGACGCACACCCCACTCACACTCCCACACACACACACACACACACACACACACCAAGGGAAACCAGGACTAGAACATCGGTAAAGAAAGAAAATCTGTGTGTGTGTGTGTGTGTGTGTGTGTGTACACACGTCACGTGACATGGTTGACACATGAAACATGCAGTGATCAGACAGGTGTGAAAATACTCCATATGTGTGAGTTTATGTGCGAGTTAGTTAACACACGCAGGGCCTGCTTTCCACCGTTGCATTATCTTCTCACATGTCACTACACATTAGCTGGGGGGTCTGAGTGATGTGCATTGATACGCATTGGCACTCAGGCAACCTTTTAGAAAAACTGCCTATGAACTTGTCACTGTGCTTTAATAAAGAAATCAGTTCGGTTGCCATTGAAGTGACGTTTGTGCCACAAAGCAATAAATGAAGGTGACAGTCAACTGTATCGCTAATTCACAATCATAAGCCTTTGAGAATGTGTATGTGTGTGTGTGTGTGTGTGTGTGTGTGTGTGTGTGTGTGTGTGTGTGTGTGTGTGTGTGTGTGTGTGTGTCGTGCAAATATGTCTGCATCTACGCGTGACAGAGAGTGTTTATATGTGTGTGTCTTTCCATTAAATGAGGATAATGCCTCGTACAGAATGAATTATTCCTGCCTGAGTGACTTCATTATGTGCATACATCCAGACTGTGTTACGTGGGCGTGTGTATTTGTGTGTTCTGTGTGTGTGTATGACAGTATTCAATGAGTGTATCTTTGTTCTGTGTATGCACAGTATTGAGTGCATTACTATCACGTGTGTGTGTGTGTGTGTGTGTGTGTGTGTGTGTGTGTGTGTGTGTGTGTGTGTGTGTGTGTGTGTGTGTGTGTGTGTGTGTATGTATGTATTTAGCATGCATGAGAGTACCCAGTGTGTGTGTGTGTGTGTGTGTGTGTGTGTGTGTGTGTGTGTGTGTGTGTGTGTGTGTGTATTCAGTATCACTGTATACTCAGTCAGCATTGTGTGTGTACACTCAGTGTGTGTGCGCGCGTGCTCGGAGTGTGTAAATGTGTGCCTCTATCCATGCAGATTAAAAGCTTGGCGCTCTGGCGCTCCAACCCCCCCCCCCCCCCCCCCCCCCCCCCCAACACACACACACACCCCCTACCTTCTCTCCATCCCTCTTTTCATTCTTTGTTTGAATCCTTCTCTCCGGGGTACTTTCTCCATCAAAGCGCTGGTCTGTTTATTCTTGGAAGGGCTATGCTGATGTTGCTCCATAATGGGACACACAGCCCTGCAGATAATCCCTGCTGTACACCTGCTGCTCCATCACTGGCTGTGAGACACCTCATGAGGGATAAGTTAGGTGTGTCTGTGTGTGTGTGTGTGTGTGTGTGTGTGTGTGTGTGTGTGTGTGTGTGTGTGTGTGTGTGTGTGTGTGTGTGTGTGTGTGTGTGTGTGTTCCACCAGGCCCGGCTGCCGCTGCTGCTGCCTCTGAATATACCCATAATGCATTGCTGCTGGGGCACAGAGAGACACGCAGATCTGTGTGTGTGTGTGTGTGTGTGTCTGCGTGTGTGTGTGTGTGTGTGTGAATCTCTAATTGACACAGAAGAGGAGATGGGTAGGGTGAAAGAGAAGCTACATAAGGTATGGTATGTTCTATTGTCACTGTGTGTGAATAGAAAGGAATCTGAGATGAACTGGGAGGGGGTTACATCATGCTAATCGTTTTACTGAAAACAGCTGAGACATTGTCACAGCCCTTGTGTGAACAACCGCATGCCCTTGAGATCAATTCAGTTTGAACACATTGAATTGTTACATTCTACATGTATTCTCTCCTCTCGTCTTGCTTTGAGCACCCGATCCTCTTATCTAATATCATAACCCTTGAAGACAGATGTGACAAGAGAAAAGTGATAGCAGCACAGCCATAGACCTTGTCAGAAAGAGCATATGCATCATTAGTCCTTTCCTCTAAAACCAGATTTACTCCAAGCTGCCGTGGCAGTGGCAGTGAGCCATGTTGAAATATGCTTGTAGTAAAATATATGAAGGCGGTAGTACTATTTGCAATCATTTCAGATACTTTAATTGTGCTCGATTGAACTAGCCTGACAATGGAAGCAATAGAAAAGTCCCAAAATAATAATGGCTGTCGAAAAGGCTTTTGACCTTCTTGAATATTCAAAACTTAGGAAGCTTTCATCTAATACATTTTAGAAAATTGATATATAAATGTCGTAAAGCAAAAATATACACAAATAATACATTATCTGATGAAATTGCTTAAAGGGGATGAGACAGAGATGTCCCCTCTCCCCCCTCCTGTTTGCACTGGCAATTGAACCGCTTGCAGAAATAAGGACAGGACACAAACGTAACAGGTATTGGTAAACATGAACATAAACTAAACTTATTTGCAGATGATCTCCTGATATATGTGACCAATATTTATAAGTACATTTTTGGGAAAAATATTTTCAGAATACCAAAAAAATCTGAAGATATAAAATAAACATGGAAAAAACTGAAATAATGGCAATAGGAAAAAATAACTACGGATCTACAGCAAAACCTTTAAGTGGACTCAAAAAAATATGAAATACTTAAGATGCTTGATAAGTGACGACAAACAATTACTCATTACTTGTAATTATTACTCATTACTCATTACTAAAATAATTGAATGTGAAAGCAGATGTAATTAAATTGAATAATCCTCCTGTCACGTTCCTGACCTATTTATGTTAGTTTTTGTGTGTTAGTTGGTCAGGACGTGAGGTTGGGTGGGCATTCTATGTTATCTGTTTCTATGTTGGTTTCGGTTTGCCTGGTATGGCTCTTGATTAGAGGCAGGTGGTTTGCGTTTGCCTCTAATTAAGAGTCATATTTAGGTAGGGCATTCTCACTGTTTGTTTGTGGGTGATTGTCTCCTGTGTTTGTGTCTGCGCACCACACGGGATTGTTTCGGTTGTATTTCGTTTTGATGTAGTCTGTTTCCTGCTCGTGTGTTCTTCCTGTCGTTATGTAAGTTCCATGTTCAGGTTTCGTCTACGTTGTCCGTTTGTTATTTTGTATCATTTCTAAAGTATAGTTCGTGTCAGTGTTCGTTTTGTTCAATAAATTCATTATGTCATCACACCTCGCTGCGCATTGGTCTACCGATCCTTCTCTCCTCACCTCTTCCGAGGATGAGGAGAGCGTCACCCGTTACAGAATCACCCACCTACCGAGGACCAAGCGGCGGGGGAGAGCTCAACAGAGCAATCAGGACTCGTGGACTTGGGAACAGATCTTGGAAGGAAAAGGACACTGGGCGCACATTGGGGAATATCGCCGCGCTCGTGAGGAGATGGAGGCAGCGAGAGCCCAACAGCGGTGGTATGAGGAGGCAGCAAGGAGACGTGGCTGGAAGCCCGAAAAGCCAGGGGAGCAGCTGGAGGCACTGGGGAGTGCAGAGGCTACCGGAGAGAGGAACCGGAGCTATGAGGGAACGCGTCTGGCACGGAAGCCAAAAAAGCCCGTGAGTAATTCCCAAAAATTTCTTGGGGGGGGGCTAGGAGATAGTGGGCCAAGGGCAGGTAGGAGACCTGCGCCCACTTCCCAGGCTTACCGTGGAGAGCGGGAGTACGGGCAGGCGCCGTGTTACGCAGTAGAGCGCACGGTGTCTCCTGTACGAGTGCATAGCCCAGTGCGGGTTATTCCACCTCCCCGCACTGGTAGGGCTAGATTGAGTATTGAGCCAGGTGTCATGAGGCCGGCTCAACGCGTCTGGTCTCCAGTGCGTCTCCTCGGGCCGGCATACATGGCAGCGGCCTTACGCATGGTTTCTCCGGTTCGCCGACATAGGCCGGTGCGGGTTATTCCACCTCCCCGCACTGGTCGGGCAACCGGGAGCATTCAACCAGGTAAGGTTGGGCAAGCTCAATGCTCAAGAGAGCCAGTACGCCTCCACGGTCCGGTATTTCCGGCACCACCTCCCCGCCCCAGCCTAGTACCTACAGTGTCTACACTACGCACTAGGCTACCAGTGCGTATCCTGAGCCCTGTTCCTCCTCCACGCACTCTCCCTGTAGTGCGTGTATCTAGCCCGGTGCCTCCAGTTCCGGCCCCACGCACTAAGCTACCTGTGCGTCTCCAGAGCCCTGAACCCACTGTATCTTCTCCCCCTACTAATCCTGATGTGCTTGTCCTCAGCCCGGTGTCACCAGTGCCGGTACCACGCATCAGGGATAGAGTAGGCTTTGAGAATACAGTGTGCCCTGTCCCTGCTCCCCGCACTAGTAGGAAGGTGCTTGTCATTAGCACGGTGCCTCCAGTTCCGGCACCACGCACCAGGTCTACAGTGCGCCATATCCGGCCAGAGCCATCCGTCTCCCCAGCGCCATCTGAGCCATCCGTCTCCCCAGCGCCATCTGAGCCATCCGTCTCCCCAGCGCCATCTGAGCCATCCGTCTCCCCAGCGCCATCTGAGCCATCCGTCTCCCCAGCGCCATCTGAGCCATCCGTCTCCCCAGCGCCGTCTGAGCCATCCGTCTGCCAGGAGCCTGCAAAGCCGCCCGTCTGCCATGAGCCTGCAAAGCCGCCCGTCTGCCATGAGCCTACAGAGCCGTCAGCCAGACAGGAGCCGCTAGAGCCGTCAGCCAGACAGGAGCCGCTAGAGCCGTCAGCCAGACAGGATCTGCCAGAGCCGCCAACCAGACAGGATCTGCCAGAGCCGCCAACCAGACAGGATCTGCCAGAGCCGCCAACCAGACAGGATCTGCCAGAGCCGCCAACCAGACAGGATCTGCCAGAGCCGCCAACCAGACAGGATCTGCCAGAGCCGCCAACCAGACAGGATCTGCCAGAACCGCCAGCGAGCCATGAGCAGCCAGAGCCGTCAGAGCGCCATGAGCAGCCAGAGCCGTCAGAGCGCCATGAGCAGCCAGAGCCGTCAGAGCGCCATGAGCAGCCAGAGCCGTCAGAGCGCCATGAGCAGCCAGAGCCGTCAGAGCGCCATGAGCAGCCAGAGCCGTCAGAGTGCCATGAGCGTTGAGAGCCGTCAGCCTGCCATGAGCGTCGAGAGCCGTCAGCCTGCCATGAGCGTCGAGAGCCGTCAGCCTGCCATGAGCGTCGAGAGCCGTCAGCCTGCCATGAGCGTCGAGAGCCGTCAGCCTGCCATGAGCGTCGAGAGCCGTCAGCCAGCCATGAGCATCGAGAGTCGTCAGCCAGCCATGAGCTGCCCTTCAGCCTGAAAAGGCTAGATACCCAGAACTGCCCATCAGTCCAGAGCTGTCTCTCTGTCCGGAGCTGCCTTTCAGTCCGGAGTTGCCCCTCTATCCTGATCTCCCTCTCTATCTTTATCTACCTCTATAGTCTTATCTATCCCTCTGTCTTGGTTTATCTCTCTGTCCCGGTATTGTCATTATTAGATATGTTATTAGGAGGATTTTGTGGGGGAAGTAAGAGGGTGGACATTCTTGAAGGGAGGGGGCTAGGATGGATTATGGTGGGGTGGGAACCGCGCCCGGAGCCTGAGCCACCACCGTGGTTAGATGCCCACCCAGACCCTCCCCTAGACTTTGTGCTGGTGCGTCCGGAGTTCGCACCTTGTGGGGGGGGTACTGTCACGTTCCTGACCTATTTATGTTAGTTTTTGTGTGTTAGTTGGTCAGGACGTGAGGTTGGGTGGGCATTCTATGTTATCTGTTTCTATGTTGGTTTCGGTTTGCCTGGTATGGCTCTTGATTAGAGGCAGGTGGTTTGCGTTTGCCTCTAATTAAGAGTCATATTTAGGTAGGGCATTCTCACTGTTTGTTTGTGGGTGATTGTCTCCTGTGTTTGTGTCTGCGCACCACACGGGATTGTTTCGGTTGTATTTCGTTTTGATGTAGTCTGTTTCCTGCTCGTGTGTTCTTCCTGTCGTTATGTAAGTTCCATGTTCAGGTTTCGTCTACGTTGTCCGTTTGTTATTTTGTATCATTTCTAAAGTATAGTTCGTGTCAGTGTTCGTTTTGTTCAATAAATTCATTATGTCATCACACCTCGCTGCGCATTGGTCTACCGATCCTTCTCTCCTCACCTCTTCCGAGGATGAGGAGAGCGTCACCCGTTACACCTCCCATCAATAGAAAACAAACTCTTTAGAATGAGATGGCTGCCAAAGTTTTTGTAATATCAATTACTCCACCGAAGACATTCTTTAGAAAAGTATACTCGGTCATAACAGACAAATAAATAATATGGACAAATAAAATTCATAGAATAAAAAATAAAGTTTTACATCTCCTGAGGGTGGTTTTAACCTTCCAGACATGGAATTGTATTAACTCGCTACCCCTGGCTTTTACTTGCAACATACAGTCAAATGCACTAAAAGAGGAACAATGGGTACATATTGAAGATGCACATGCTCATCCCCAAAATATTTTTGTGCCTATTTTCAAAGGACGAAGCTAAGAACATGAAAAACTTTGTAGTTAACACTATAGCAATATTGAAGACAATGAAACATATTCCACAAGAACCAATATCACTTCCTAAAAACACACCCCTATGGAACAATCCTTGGATAGCTTTTCACAATTCACAGATAAATTGGTCCACTTGGAAAACATTTACATTTTAGGAGACGCTCTTATCCAAAACGACTTGCATATATTTTCATACTTTTCCCCCCATACTGGTCCCACGTAGGAATCGAACCCACAACCCTGGCGTTGCAAGCACCATGCTCTACTAACTGAGCCACACGGGACCATAGAAACCATAAAATAATTTGGTAGGAGAAAATACATTTATTTCCATGACAGAATTAAAAAGTCGTTTTGGGCTGACCAAATACACGCAACTTAAAAGTTACATTTCATGAAATTTCAATTAGATATTTTTTGGACATCATAGTAACCTTTAAAAAATCTTATTCAAGTCAAATACGGATGTTCATATGATAGGGAAGATATACAAAACCTTGTAGAGAGCATATCCAACTGACAATCTCTTAGAAAATTATATAAACTATTGGAACCAAGACTTAAAAATAATTAATGTTGGGACAAGATGGAGGGAAAGTTGCCGCATAACTAACGAATTTACAGTTAACGAAAATGTATGCTTAATCCAGTATAAGCTAATGTATAGAATAAGTGCATCTTATGAACTCTTCATAAAGCATTCATATAGGCGCCATAAGCACTACATAAATGGGTCACAAATCATCTATAACCATATTTCGTGCTCTATAAAAGATGAATAAACGTGAACAAATAAATGGATGGTTATGTCACACAGTTATGCCATGTCTTATAGAGCATGATATATGGTTATAGATGATTTGTGAAGCATCTATGAAGTGCTTATGAAGCCTATCAGCTTTCTGAAGTCTTCATAAGATGCACTTCAAACAAAGCGGGAAGAATTTATTATACAAGAGACAAAATTCTAAAATTCTACAGCACAACGGCAGAGTCATGTCTTAAGTGTAAAACTAATAATGACACAATAACCCATGCTATCTGGGAATGCTATAAAATCCGGAAGTTTAGGGCGGAGCTAGAAAGTTGGCTGTCAGAGTATTACAATGTAAACATACTTTTAATCCGTCTGTCTGCATATTTCAAGACATGGCATATGGCGGTGTATTGAGATAGCCGATGAGTCGGACGTTTCCCTTCTCATCACTTGAAGAAAAAGTCTACTAAAAGCGTAGAAATCAATCAATCCGCCATCATTAACATAATGGACAAATCAAATTATTTAAATATTGAAAGTGTGTGGGCTATGGAAACAAAGAAAATGGTACAGTTTCAGGCCATGCGGCGGAAAGTGATGCGGGCGCCGGAGATAGGGGAGTGTGCACATGGTCTGGGCAGGTGTGGTGTAGTTGATGTTTGTATGATGTTGTCGTTTGTATGTGTCTGTTTTGTATTGTTCATCAAATTAAATCTTACAAAAAAACTAAAGTCCCAAAAGTGCAAACTCCGCCCACCTAGCACTCCAAGCAGGCTGAAGCAAACTCTCAAAGTATTTCAAAGATTTTGAAAAGTACTGGAACCCAAGTCTGTAGCCGGGCCGGTACTGCAGCCTGCGGCCGTCAGCATTCCTTCCTACTTTGCGCTGCAATGTGTGTGTGTGTGCATGGACTCTCTACGAGAGAGTGGCCAGAGGAATGAATGAGGGAATGAGGAGGGAACGGTTCCCTGGGGAGGCTAGGCCACTCTCCAGGCAGTCACACTGGAACACCCAGCCAGCCAGCCACCCATCCAGTGAACGACACAAACACACAAATGGCAAACGATGAAAGCTCCATGCCGACTCCGCTGCATTCTCACGTCGACGAGCATACAAACCAACGAGGCGAAAAGCCCACAAGCCCAGAAAAGGGATTTGACATTGTGCTAGTTACTACAGTAAAGCCACAATTACACAAAGAGAACAAGCCTTTTTTCCCCCTCTCAAACGGGCTACAGTACAATGTGATTATTGCCCATAGCTGAGAACGCTTGTTTCAACACTCTTCTTCTATGGTGTCTTGGTGCTGCTCTAAATTCCCTGTCCATCAAAGCTGTGCGGGCATAGAAAGGTTATTTTTCTCAACCTGACCTTTGAGCGGCTTGACCGTGACCCGTGACCAGTATTGTTGGTGCTAACCTCTCTGCTCTGCCAATAACAAACAACAACATTTTAGTCATTTAGCTGATGCTCTTATCCAACTTCATCTTAAGATCGCGAGGTGGGACAACCACATATCACAGGCATAGAAAGTTAAATTTTCCTCAATAATTAGAGTCTGAGGTAGGGGGGGGGGGGGGGGCTGAGGTGGTAGAAAGATGTGCTTGGGTTGGGGTGTAGGTTTTGAGCATAGCCTGAAGGTAGGGAGGGGCAGTTCCTCTTGCAAGCACCATGGTCTTGTAGTGGATGCGAGCTTCGACTGGACAAAGACAAAACAACAGCTCCGTCAGTAGAGAGTCTAGTCACGGTAGCCCTAGCAACAGCAGACAGGAGCAACCTGCACATTAAGTGAAATCTATCCTCTGTCTATCCTCTGGGTAATAACTGCTCTGCACTCCCAGCTCTGTTCTCCATTTGTTTGTTGATCACCCTTGAAATCCACACAGGAAATGTCAGAATACTTTAAAAGCATATCCGACTACAACGTAACACCAGGTGAATAGCAGGACCACAAAATAATTTTCAAAATCTAAATTGGGCATAAAAATTAAATCATGTGTTATTTAACTATTTACATAAATATATTATTTCCTGCGAATGGCTTACCAAGAAAACTTCCAAAAGGACTAATTTGAGGTAAAATGGAGTTGGAGCATGCAACAAAAAAAAGGCAGAAGATTGATTTCTTATCGCTCACGTTAATCCATTGTACATGATGCGGACAGGTCACTGACATTTCCACCTCAAGACGATGTCTTCCAAGCTGACGTCTTCCTCAGAGGAAACGGCAGTCACCTCCTTTTGGAGTTTTTTCTTGGTAAGCCATTCTAGTGATTTTTTCCCACCGGAACCAGTACTGTTTCCCGCACCTGGACAAATAATAACCTTTAAATCACCTCCCTCCAGCACCACACACACACACACACACACACAATCACACACACACACACACACACACACACACACACACACACACACACACACACACACACACACACACACACACACACACACACACACACACACACACACACACACACACAGGCAGCAGCAGGACTGGATCAACACGTGTTCTTGGTTTTGATCCATTTACCAAGGCTCCACACTCCATTAGGCCAGAATGAAGGTCAGACTAGAGGAGAAGGAGAGGGGGGTTGAGGAGAGAGGAATGGATGGAGAGAGGAGGGGGTTGGAAAAGGGGAGGGTTGAGAAGGAATAGAGGCGTTGAGGGGTGAGGGGAGGTGGTTATGGAGGGAGGACGGAGGGAGGAGGAGAGGGGGGGAGGGGTTGCTGGAGCTGTTTAAGGGGACAGAGGTGGATGGGGGCGGGGACTTGACTCTATAGCTTTGCTCCATAACGATCCTTCTAATAGGGAAAATCACTGAACAGCCAGCCACCCACTGCAAGTCCCCACCGCCTTCCGCGGAGAGAAAGAATACAAAAAACTGAATTACTACTACATGGGGGGCCGAGGAAAGTCTATTGATCAGTGAGGTTGTACATGACCCTTCCTCTCCTCCTCTCCCAGTTAGTTCTTCGGGGGGAGCCCCGGGGTATTCCTTCAGGGCTCTGGAGCGAGGGGTCGAACCGAGGAGGGGGGGGGTCGAACCGAGGAGGAGGAGGAGGGGGAACGAGGGATGGAGGAGGAGTGCTCTATGAGGACCTCTCCAGACTGATCAATGGGTTAACTAAGTGGAGAGGAGAAAGAAAGGAAAGATGGACGGAAAGGAGGGATGGAAGAACAAGGGCTGGGATGGAGGGATGAGGGGAGGTAGAGATATGATGATGGAGGGATGAGGGGAGGTAGAGATATGATGATGGAGGGATGAGGGGAGATAGAGATATGATGATGGAGGGATGAGGGGAGGTAGAGATATGATGATGGAGGGATGAGGGGAGGTAGAGATATGATGCTGGAGGGGTGAGGGGAGGTAGAGATATGATGATGGAGGGATGAGGGGAGGTAGAGATATGATGATGGAGGGATGAGGGGAGGTAGAGATATGATGATGGAGGGATGAGGGGAGGTAGATATGATGATGGAGGGATGAGGGGAGGTAGATATGATGATGGAGGGGTGAGGGGAGGTAGAGATATGATGATGGAGGGATGAGGGGAGGTAGATATGATGATGGAGTGGTGAGGGGAGGTAGAGATATGATGATGGAGGGATGAGGGGAGGTAGAGATATGATGATGGAGGGATGAGGGGAGGTAGATATGATGATGGAGGGGTGAGGGGAGGTAGAGATATGATGATGGAGGGATGAGGGGAGGTAGAGATATGATGATGGAGGGATGAGGGGAGGTAGAGATATGATGATGGAGGGATGAGGGGAGGTAGAGATATGATGATGGAGGGATGCCGGGAACGAGAGGTTGAAGGATGGACGGTTGGGTTGGAGCTAGTGATGGGTGAAAAAAAATATATTTACATATCAGAATATTTATTTTAAAGATTATTATCGTATCATTTTGACACTATATTATTTTTGCGCTATACGACTGTACCTGCACAAACAAGAAAGAAACCCAAACAAAAGAGTGAGGAGTACTTCGTTGAACGACACGGGACGATAGCCGTAATACACAATATATAAAGCACGCAGCATAACAGCTGCACCAACGCGTAGGTACTCGCACCACCAACGGACATGGGAACAATCACCGACAGGACAACGGTGAACAAAGAGCACACTTATACAATTACTCATCAAAATCAATAGGGACCAGGTGTGCGTAATGACAGTTCCCGGAAGGATCCGTGACAATACTGTAGCTTATTCTCCATCTTCTTATAAAATAGGGAGCCAATTTGTTTTCAGACCTTTTATTTCCATGACTGATCAAAACAATTTTTCTCCTGGCTCTCTCTTGTCTCTCTGCAGCAGACATGTGGTGAGCAATATGTTTGGAACATCGAATCGCAATACATATCAAATAAGGCACCTACAGTAAGTATCGTGATAATATCGTATGGTGAAGCCCCCGGCAATTGCCAGTCCTAGTTAGGGACAAAGGATGGAGTATTAAGGGGAAGAGGGGTGGATGTTGAAGGGTAGTGGTGACGGCGGTAAGAAGGACCAGAGAAGACAATGGAAACCAGTAGAAAGAAATCTGAGATGTCATGTTTGAGAATTAAATGGTAGTTAGTTAGTTACCATTACAGGTGCACTACTGGCCAGTCAAACACGGCGAACGTAACAGCAGGGAAACGTCTATCAATTGTCTATTAGGATTTCCTTTCATGTTCCGTGATTATGAAGTACATTTTACAGTATCGATAAGTGTAAATGTTCACAGGGGTTTGATCCTGAGGCTACACTACGCCATGGAGATCGAGCACAAGAAATCAAAGACCATTTGAAAATCCATTCACACACACACAACACAAACACACACACACACACACAGTTTTCGACTCCTGGAATGAGAAATACGTTTTCCGGTTAAGGGATCGAGCTCATCCTCTGAAATGTGTTTAGTCTCCCTCTCTGTTTTTCAGGGATGGAGGGATGGAGGAGGAGGGGGATGAAATCCTGCTGACTTGCACCTTCTCTTTCCCCTCTCCCTATTCCCCCCCTTACTTCTAACTCCCCAGAGTTTTAATCAGAAATAGCGAGAAATCGTTTCATCTAGGCGCCAGGGGGGGCAAAGCCGCTTTCCCAGGTAGCCAGGCAAGTCTTTGCTCGTTCTCTGTAGCTTTTTATCTCTTTCCATGGGAGTTAGTGCTGAGTTGGACAGTGTCCTATTCTGGGTCCTACTCATTAAGCACCAAACGGAAGAAACCTTGACTAAAACAGTGGAGAGAAACTGAACTTAAGAAGCCAATAAGAAGCGCTCGTAGCGAAACGTTTTGCTACATGGTGCCCAAATGAATACAGCCTAGTAGTGCCGCACTGAGGCCTGGGAGAGGAGAGGAAAGAGACGGAGGAGGGAGAACACGAGTTGGCAAACCACTGGGCGCTAGCAGATAGACCAGGGAAAGTAATCTCACTGCTCATTAGTGACCAGCGTTAGCGTGTGATCTGGGTCTAGATCCCTAAACGCTGTTCATTAGGTGGATGACACCAGCGAGCCTCTCTACCTCTCACTCTCTCTCCACTGGTGCGTTCCACCCTTACAGTATCACACACACACACACACACGCGCACGCGCTCGCACACATACACACACACACATCATTGAGGGTTGGATTCAGCCTTGAGAGAGTGCAAAGAGCTAGCGATCGATCAATCATCACCTGCTGTATTGTTCATCCGCATGAACGGTCGGCACTAAGCAGAACACTACAAGTCTGGAATTCAAAGTGATATGCTCCGTCACTGAAGTGAAAACATGGTGTAACAAAGCATATCAGTTTGGGTTTCAGGCTAGAACCTAACAGCATGTAAAGAAATCCCCCCAAAATGATTTAAGTCCATCAGGATAAATGGAAGGGGAAAGGCATGCCGCAAGGTGTTTGAAGCGGTACACACACACACACACACACACACACACACACACACACACACACACACACACACACACACACACACACACACACACACACACACACACACACACACACACTCCCAGCACCCTTCAGTGTTGTGTGTGTGTGCGTGCATCTCACATTTCATCCCAAGGGGCTGCTGATTGTGACAATAACAGAGATGATCATCATCGTGATGGCGTCGCTCGCTGCACGAAGCGGAAGCGAAAGTGTGACACTCCCAGATCCACCGCTCGTTCATCACTGTCACGCTACCGGCTCTCTCCCTAACAAGCTTCTATCCCAACGCTCCCAGCCGCCGTCGGCTCCCTAGCGTAGAACTGACTGTCAGGGAGAAGAGTGTGTGAGTGTTTGTGTGTGTGAGAGAGAGAGAGCGTACTGTGTGTGTGTGTGTGTGTGTTTGTGTGTGTGTGTGTGTGTGTGTGTGTGTGTGTGTGTGTGTGTGTGTGTGTGTGTGTGTGTGTGTGTGTGTGTGTGTGTGTGTGTGTGTGCGTGTGTGTGTGTGCGTGCGTTTGTCTAGCTTATCCAAAATACTCTATTCGTTAGCATCCATACATGGACTGTCCATCAAGGGACAGCTAGTGGCAGTGAGGTGGAAACGACTCATCTAGTTACAGAAGCGAACAGCAGCTAGCATAGCGACTTTCTCTCAGGGGAGCGGACCTGGTCCCCATGTATTGTCAGGTGGCCCCATTAGTCTTGCTGCCTGCCTGCCTGTGTGCGTCTGAGGTAACAACTCTGCCAATGCCTCAAACCCCACCACTAAGACCTCAGCCACTTATGTCAATGGATGGACATCAAATGCCTCACATCCTCCCTATAGTAGGAGAAAGTTACCGTGCCAGTGGCTCATTATACTAGATGGCCTGAAACTCAGAATGAGACCGGCTCCAGTGTGTGTGTGTGTGCGTGCTTGTGTGTGTATATGTGTGTGTGTGCCTGCGCCCGTGTGAGTCTGAAAGTAACAACCCACATCATTATACAGCACAGTGATAATCCTCGCCACACTATACTCTCTCTCTCTTTCTCCCTCTCTCCGCTTCTCCTCTCCTCTTCCCAGCATTACGGTTCAGCCACCACTCTTAAGGTTGTTACCGTCGCAGTGTGTGTGTGTGTGTGTGTGTGTGTGTGTGTGTGTGTGTGTGTGTGTGTGTGTGTGTGTGTGTGTGTGTGTGTGTGTGTGTGTGTGTGTGTGTGTGTGTGTGTGCGTGTGCGCGCAGTGGTGCTACTCCCAGTCCATATTAATGGGTCTACAGATGTAGGATCTTAATTTGATTACCCTGATTACCCCTGGAGAACCGTCTTGCAATGCAGGAAGTGTAAAACTTGTAGTGTATTTGAGGTGTAAAAAGGCTTCTGAAGTTTGTCATTTCCATTTTGAATGAATCATATTCACATAATAATTCACATTTCCTGTTGCTTCAGGATTATTTTCTTGCTGTAGCAAACCATCTCAAATGAATACATCTGTATGTGTGTTTGTCCGTTTGCAATAGTGGACGAGCAGAGGATGCTATAGTAGTGAGCATAATGGAAGTCATACATTGACAATGTACTATATCGCTATGGTCCTACACTTATCTTGATAGCGTTATGTTCTGTTAGGGTGTCTTCATACTTTGTCCCTTTAAGACAATTTTTGTGAACTGGTTTGTAAAAACAATTGTGCATCTCAGACTCTTCAAAAGAGACTCCAAAGCGAATCGAACTAAAACCAACTTGAGAGGTGCTCTAAGCTTGGTTTGCTTGAATTCCACAGTCCGGTTCCCTTTTTTTAGGGCCCTATAAAATCTGTTTTATTTTTGCCTGATTCTGTTGAGTTTATTTCCCAAATTCCGTTATCTCCGTTTTGTTTTCCCAGGTTTCCATTTTAAAATTGCCTTTCAGGTTTTCAAAAACAACTCAATTGGATGTTCTAAGTACACAAACATGCTTAAACCACATCAGGAGACCACTTCAGGTCTGGGAATAATCACTTTTTATTTTTATTTTGGATGTAAACTCAGCAAAAAAAGAAACGTCCCTTTTTCAGGACCCTGTCTTTCGAAGATAATTTGTAAAAATCCAAATAACTTCACAGATCTTCATTGTAAAGGGTTTAAACACTGTTTCCCATGCTTGTTCAATGAACCATAAACAATTAATGAACATGCACCTGTGGAATGGTCGTTAAGACACTAACAGCTTACAGACGGTAGGCAATTAAGGTCACAGTTACGAAAACTTAGGACACTAAAGAGGCCTTTCTACTGACTCTGAAAAACTCCAAAAGAAAGATACCCAGGGTCCCTGCTCATCTGCGTGAACGTGCCTTAGGCATGCTGCAAGGAGGCATGAGGACCGCAGATGTGGCCAGGGCAATAAATTGCAATGTCCGTACTGTGAGACGCCTAAGACAGCGCTACAGGGAGACAGGAAGGACAGCTGATCGTCCTTGCAGTGGCAGACCACGTGTAACAACACCTGCACAGGATCGGTACATCCGAACATCACACCTGCGGGACAGGTACAGGAAGGCAACAACAATTGCCCGAGTTACACCAGGAACGCACAATCCCTCCATTAGTGCTCAGACTGTCCACAATAGGCTGAGAGAGGCTGGACTGAGGGCTTGTAGGCCTGTTGTAAGGCAGGTCCTCACCAGACATCACCGGCAACAACGTCGCCTATGGGCACAAACCCACCGTCGCTGGACCAGACAGGACTGGCAAAAAGTGCTCTTCACTGATGAGTCACGGTTTTGTCTCACCAGGGGTGATGGTCAGATTCGTGTTTATTGTCGAAGGAATGAGCGTTACACCGAGGTCTGTACTCTGGAGCGGGATCGATTTGGAGGTGGAGGGTCCGTCATGGTCTGGGGCGGTGTGTCACAGCATCATCGGACTGAGCTTGTTGTCATTGCAGGAAATCTCAACGCTGTGCGTTACAGGGAAGACATTTTCCTCCCTCATGTGGTACCCTTCCTGCAGGCTCACCCTGACATGCCACCGGCCATACTGCTCGTTCTGTGTGTGATTTCCTGCAAGACAGGAAAGTCAGTTTTCTGCCATGGCCAGCGAAGAGCCCGGATCTCAATCCCATTGAGCACGTCTGGGACCTGTTGGAACAGAGGGTGAGGGCTAGGGCAATTCCCCCCAGAAATGTCCTCGAACTTGCAGGTGCCTTGGTGGAATAGTGGGGTAACATCTCACAGCAAGAACTGGCTAATCTGGTGCAGTCCACGAGGAGGAGATGCACTGCAGTACTTAATGCAGCTGGTGGCCACACCAGATACTGACTGTTACTTTTGATTTTGACCCCACCCTTTGTTCAGGGACACATTATTCCATTTCTGTTAGTCACATGTCTGTGGAACTTGTTCAGTTTATGTCTCAGTTGTTGAATCTTGTTATGTTCATACAAATATTTACACATGTTAAGTTTGCTGAAAATAAATGCAGTTGACAGTGAGGGGACATTTATTTTTTTGCTGAGTTAAGTTACCCTTTAATGTAATGAGCACCAGGCAGAGGCCGTTTTTTGGTTAATAGTGTTTCAGTAGCACCCATGTGAATGCAGGGTTTGCAAAACAAATGGCCACTGGATTGATGCACATAATCATGATATCCTTCTGCCAGGTAAGCATAGGCTACTTTGTAGCTAACTTTTAATCAATACGTTTTTGGGGAAAGCCTATAAATGTTTTTTTTATACCAGCAGATGGCGATCATTAGCATTACCGCTAATGGCTACACAAAGTGAAAACGAGACATAAGCGCTCATCACACACAGACAGGAGCATTCCTGTGCCGTTTCAGAAAGAAACATGAATCACTAATGCATTTTGGTCATGTTTTATTAGTCACTTGGGCAAATTAATGAACGTTCTAATAAATTCAATAGATTTAGTTGATTTCCTACTGAGCTCAACACATTTTTGAATATTGTTGAATTCCATGTTAATGTCTGGATTCCATGATTCCATCCACGTTTTCCATAATGCAGATTTTATGGGGCCCTACATATTTGGTGAGAATCACAACATAGGGTACATAATCGATTCTAGCTCTTAATGGGGCAGTAGCCTACATGATGTAAATATAATTTAATCCACACTCATGTCATTGGGATTTATATGTGTTGAGTTAAATCCATTTTGACATGGTTCCAAAATAGTAGCAGAGGACATTAGGCCACATACCCTACTACTGTAAACCAGGTAGAAATGAATCATAACACACACACGTACACACACACACACACACACACACACACACACACACAGAATTAATTATCATCCATAGGGATAAGCTACATACTGTGTCAATGCAATCGGGACGACCTCTCGATTGGCCGATAATAAGGAAGTGTTGGCCGACAACTCAGGAACTAGGCTACGTGTCTGTCTATAATCCCTTTGAGATGTCTGAAATTATGCTGTTTGGATTCAGAAGATTCCCAGTCTCACATTGAAATCCACCCGCACACACAGCGAAATCAAAATGCCTAGCTTCTTCTGATGTTTGGATTTATGTCTATTATCAAAGGGATTTAGGGAGAAGCCAAACCCCCCACCACAGCACCAATATCAAACTCTCTCCGAGCCAGATCTGGCTAGCCTAGCAAGGGGTCTGTCTGTCCGTGATGCCGTGTCTCTCTGTCTGTCTCTGATCAGGGGAGAGTGAAAGCAAGTGGTCTGGTCTTAGCCGGTGGTCTGGGTACCGCCGGTGATCTGGGTACCGCCGGTGATCTGGCTGTCAGTAGCGCTAGCCTTATTAGACAGTGAGTTGTGTTTTTTGCGAACACCTTTGAGTGGTGTGTGTACGTGCGTGTGCGTGAACACCAACCTTGATTTCACCTTAATGAGAGCCCCGGGGACAGATGACGCGCCATGTTTTGGTGGAGACGGGCGGAAGGTCCGACAGGCAACAGGACGGACTGACTTAACACTGGATGCAATTGACTTCAGAAAATAACATGTGCGTGAATCGAACCCCTATGGGCCCTGGTCAAAAGTAGTGCACTACGTAGAGAGTAGTGTGCTATTTGGGACTCGGCCTCGGTCCGAACCACCGCGGATATGAAGAGAAACAAACCCCATACTGACAGACAAGGTCTTCCACAGGAGAAAACTAGCCGGGAGACATGGACACAGCCACATCAGGCGTACAGCTCTACATTGACTCTTGGGGGTGCCGTAGGACCACGTTGAGGAATTTGTAACGTTGAGTTACAACGAGTGTGCTCATATACTGTATGTGTTGCACTAGTGGGGTGCCCCAGTTTCCTATTGGAGGTGCCCGCTAAATGCTCTCTCGCACCTGTCATTCAAATCCTTGTCCTGCAAACACTGTCAAACCACGGAAACACACCTGTAGGTTGAGTAGAAACTGGCAAGTCTAGACAACAGTCAGCCTCCTGCCATCCGTCCACGGTACAGTAGCAGACTCTTCACACTCTCAGGACACTGTATATAATCAATTGAATCGAGGTATGAAATGATTGTTATTTTCAAATACAGTCTCTTTTTGGGCTCAGTTGTGGAAAATTTGCAGTGTACAAATTATTACAATTATGTTCCGGCCCCCTGACCATCCACTCGGACAAAAATTGTCCCGTGGCTGAATCTAGTTACCTACCCCTGGTCTACCCCTTGGAATTTCCCATATTCCCAATACCTATATGAGAAACATGATATCAGTAGATCAATTTGCATCACATAACACATACAAGTAAGCAAGCATATAACACGTTGCCAATTAAGGAAAACAAACCCGTCTTAAAATTGACATCAATACATGATATAGCCCTACACACTCGAGGCTCCATCTACTATCAAATGCACAATTAAAACGGAATTGGCGACACACCGTGAATCTGTGAGTGATCACAAGCAATGTGAATATCAAAACCAAGCTGCGCCGAGACAGAATGAGTGGCGGCTCAGAAAGCAGAGGATGGGTCAACTTTCGACTGTCACAACGTCCTCTCCATCTGTTTAATTGTTAGCGACCCACGCCATGAGCTATCAATCTAGCATACTTCCTTGAATATCTCAGCCCATCTGCCTCTGTCTGAATGGACCTCCCTCAGTCTCCGTCTTGCCTTGGCTTGTGTCTGTGTTCGGAGTCTGAGAGTGCGTACGCCCACATGCACACGCACAGGCATACAGACACACACGCACACGTACAGAAACATTGAAAACATATACACACACACTCATAAGAGACACAGAAACACACACACACACAGAGCCACCTGCAAGGCAAAAACAGCTAAAACATGCACATGCACACACACAGACATACTGTACAGACACACACACACACACACACACACACACACACACACACACACACACACACACACACACACACACACACACACACACACACACACACACACACACACACACACACACACACACACACACACACACGTAAGAGACACAGAAACACACACACACAGAGACACGTTCAAAGCAAAAACAGCTAAAACACACACACACACACCCCACAGCATGTCGAGTAAGTATGTATGGGTCTCCTTGACAAGGCCACCTGTCTCCTATGTTTATCGGGCCCATTGTAAATTAATTAGAGTACATGAATCTACTGTTGCCATATAAATAAACAAGACGTGTTGCTGCAGAGCACTGCTCTTCACACACACACACACACACACATACACTGATATGCACACACACACAAACACACACACGCAAGAGGGCACACACACACACAAGTGCATACCCATAGCTACATCAACCTGCACACACACACTCTCCCACATATTTCAAGAATCTCCGAATACATAGTTCAAAGGTCATCCAACTCCTCCTCCCAGCTCCCTCCCAGTAGAGGGATATACAACTCTCTGTGACATCATCTATTCAGCACAAGGACAGAGTCACACAACACATTTCCCGGATCCATTAAATGGTCTCCCACCTGGTACACAGAGCTATCCATAATATCAGCTATATAGGGCAACCACAGAGCTTTAAGCAGCCAGCGTGTGTATGTGTGTGTGTGTGTGTGTGTGTGTGTGTGTGTGTGTGTGTGTGTGTGTGTGTGTGTGTGTGTGTGTGTGTGTGTGTGTGTGTGTGTGTGTGAGATTGTGTGTGTGTGTGTGTGTGTGTGTGTGTGTGTGTGTGTGTGTGTGTGTGTGTGTGTGTGTGTGTGTGTGTGTGTGTGTGTGTGTGTGTGTGTGTGTGTGTGTGTGTGTGTGTGTGTGTGTGTGTGTGTGTGTGTGTGTGTGTGTGTGTGTGTGAGATTGTGTGTGTGCCCAGCCTCTCAGGCTGATAAGAACAGGGGTCTTCTTGTCTCTGTTGAATTCTACCATCAACTGGAGCTTGGAATGCCCTCCATACCAGCCCCGCATATAAATGTGGCCCATTCTTTGCAGTCAGTGTGTGTGAGAGACATATGTTCTCACAGGCATGGCGTTTCCTGTCGGGGGCTAGCTCTCTGCCCTGCGACAACACATAAGATGCTCAGATAGATAGGTTTCATTGGAAACTCTCTTTGGAGGGGGATGAGGAGGGGGCGTGCAAATTGTGGGTCCTATCGTTGACCCATTTCTCCCATAAACCACGCAAGTACAACATTAAAACATTGCCACGAAGTTATGCATTAGACAATCGGAGGAAATAGCATAGTAGACTTGTTAAAGGGTCATCTGTTAATATTTACAAACCATTCTGAAGACAAACGAAGTGGTGGTTGATAGGCTTAAGTTTAAAGGCTATGGGGTGGTTTGATATGACTCTAATTTAGGCTATTCTCCACTGCCACCGCAAGCCGGCAACATCTACATAGGCTGTGTGGAGCAACACCACAGAAGAAGTGTTTTGAATTCCGTCCTCATTAAAAACAGAAGATATATTCCCTGCCCGCACCATTATTGGGAAAAGGGGGCTCAAAATCTTTTGAACGGGTTGCTTGTTGGAGATGTATCACAATGGTTATGACACAGCACGCAATCCTTTACAACAGGTTCCAAGGCGAAGCTTCAAACGACAAGAGAACTATTAGCGGAATTTGACAGGCATTCTATGCGATTTGTTACCCAAAATAAAGGGACTGGCAAAGTAACATGTAGCCTACTTATATCGTGGCTTAATTATAGAGAACGAATCACTTATTGTATTCAAATGTTTTCTATGAAATAGGCTAATGGAAAGAATTCCTACATTCTCGACGACCGCGGGTGATACAGTATGCGCTTACCTGTTATGTGTTCCAAGGGGGTAGCAGGAATCCAAGGGTTTTTCAAAAGGAATCCTTTGATTTTGCCCTCGTCTTTGACTTCTAGACCGTTGTCACACCATTCCTTTAGAACGGGAAATATTGAAGCATAGTCCTTTGGAGAAGCTTAGACTTTGAAAACCTTCCCCGTTTTCTGTTTACCGACAACACCAGCTCAATCTGACCGACCTGCAGGTTGACCGGACTACCACATTCTGATAAGGGACCGGGAGACAATGACGGAGGGAAATGAATAGGCTACCAAAAAATAAAGCCTATTGCTGCGTATGGCGCATTACACATGCACTAGATAAAGGCATTAAAGCAGGTTTTGGAATGATTCTTCCACCAAGGTAGACTACAAAGAATTGGCTCCCCCGCCTCCTCCGCATAGCAATAATAATAAATAGCCTACATGAATTGTTCGTTTGATCAGTTTCTCTGACGCGTCACTCTACATATCTTTATATCTCGTTCTTTGTTGACAACAAAACGATATAGACTAATTCCTCATCTACATAAATTGTCAACTGTGATTTTAAATGCGGGTGAATTTTCTACAAAAAATACATCCCCGCTTGCCCTTCGCCGGTGGAGAGGACAGCACCAACGACAGTTTGAATACCTTGGACGATTTGGTGGTGCTTGACTGCTTCGTCGCTGTATAACAGCGTTCCACGGTTTCCGTGATTCTCCGCCGACTGGTATAGACTTAAAATATGCTGTGCTTGTGCGATTGCCTCTTTCGCTCGCACACGCTCCCTCCTCTCTCCCGGTGGGGCGCGTGCACAGTGTCCTAGCAAGATGTGTCGCTGTGACAACGCTCGAGCATCCCTACTCTGTCTCTATAGAATGTTGCTTCTCTTTTAAAAAATGTCTTATATTTCTCCCATCAAGTGCTTTGTCATCTTTGAAGAGCATCACTGGTGTCAAACGGACGAAAATCCACTATTCCAAATTAGTGGCCAACACTAGGCTACCTTTTTCCCCCTCCGTAAACTCCGTTAGGCTACAGAACTAGTCCGTCTCCTCTCTGCTCGCATTGGAGTAGGCTGGGGAGATCATGCATCAGGCTGACGTCAGAGGATGTTAAAGCGATACAAACCCATTGTATAGCCCTCTCTCCCTTCTTCAAATGAGTAGAATAATCTCCATGGGACCCATCCTGTCCTCACCGGCTTTATATCGGCGTGTGACTATCCATGTTTCTCTTCTCCTGATCGTTTTTTTTTTCTGTGGGAGAAAACCTCACAATTGCACAGCGACTGGATCTGCTGTAGCCCATACAGTCACATCATGTGTTGATGATGCTGTTGCACCTGTTCTATTGGATCTAGTGCAACAGAAGCACATGCCTCTTAATCTAGTAACACAGCCCAACATCTGGCATAACTAGGCTCCAAAATGATTCCCATGGCAAGGGGCTCGAGCTACACCCTGCCAAATATTACTTGAGAGAGATCGCCTTAAGGTCCGTCAGGGTAATCCGTCTCTATCTTTACATTCTACATTGTGATAGTTTATTTAGTTGCAATGGCTTCTATCATTCTTTTTTTCATGCTGATTTCAAATTGTCAGACTATGTAAATGCTCATACATGCTTATAACAAGTAATAAAGCACTATAGGCTAAGTGTTACCATAAACACTGAACAAAAATATAAATGCAAGATGTAAAGCGTTGGTCCCATGTTTCATGAGCTGAAATAAAAGATCCCAGAAATTTTACATATGCACAAAAAGCTTCTCTCTCTCTCAAATTTGGTGCCCAAATTAGTTTACATCCCTGTTAGTGAGCATCTCTCCTTTGCCAAGATAATCCATCCACCTGACAGTTGTGACATATCAAGAATCTGATTAAACAGCATGGTTATTTGGTTATTACAAAGGTGCACCTTGTGCTGGGGACAAAAAAGGCCATTTTAAAATGTGCAGTTTTGTCACACAACACAATTCCACAGATGTCTCAAATTGAGGGAGCGTGCAATTTGCATGATGACTGCTGGAATGTTTACCTGAGAACGCTGTAGAAGTGTGCTCTTCACAGATGAATCCCGGGTTTCAACTGGGCAGATGGCAGACGTCATGTGGGCAAGCGGTTTACTGATGTCAACGTTGTGAACAGAGTGCCCCATGGTGGCAGTGTGGTTATGGTATGGGCAGACATAAGCTACGGACAACGAACACAATTGCATTTTGTAGATGACATTTTGAAAGCACAGAGATACCGTGATAAGATCCTGTGGCCCATTGTCGTGCCGTTCATCCTCCGCCATCACCTAATGTTTCAGCATGATAATGCATGGTCCCATGTCGTAATGATCTGTACACCATTCCTGGAAGCTGAAAATGTCCCAGTTCTTCCATGGGCTGCGTACTGAGCATGTTTGGGATGCTCTGGATCCACATGTACGACAGCGTGTGTAACAGTATTGCTTCCGTCCCTCTCCTCGCCCCAACCTGGGCTCGAACCAGGGACCCTCTGCACACATCAACAACAGTCACCCACGAAGCACCGTTACCCATCGCTCCACAAAAGCCACAACCCTTGCAGAGCAAGGGGAACAACTACTTCAGGTCTCAGAGCGAGTGACGTCACCGATTGAAACGCTATTAGCGTGCACCACCGCTAACTAGCTAGCCATTTCACATCGATTACATGTGTTCCAGTTCCACCAATATCCAGCAGCTTCGCACAGCCATTGAAGAGGAGTGGGACAACATTCCACGGGCCACAATCAACAGCCTGATCAACTCTATTAGAAGCAGATGTGTCATGCTGCATGATGTGCGTGCTGCAAATAGTGGTCACACTAGATACTAACTGGTTATCTAATCCAAACCCCTACCTTTTTTTAAGGTATCTGTGACCAACATATGCACATCTGTATTCCCGGTCATTTGAAATCCATAGATTAGGGCCTCATTTATTTATTTTAATTGATTGATTTCCTTATATGAAAATCATTGAAAATGTTGATATTTTTGTTGAGTGTATATTTTATACAACGAGAGAGCTACACCTTTATTTCCTGAAAGCGTCCCTCTGATTTGGCTTCACCTTGAGTCGACTAGTGTTGGTGGATGTGCTGTACTCTCAACTCCTCGCCATCTCAAGGAGGAGAGGAAGAGAGAGACGACACAGATAGAGAGGGGGACAGGTCGACTGACACGGTTACTATCTCCCCTATCAAGACAAATTGTCTACCGCCGTTGTATCTGTTGGTTGTACATTCCCCAGTGGCATTTCATCAGGCCACCTAGGATAGATCACATAGGGGGAGGGAGGGAGCAGGGGGCACACATACATACAGTGCTTACAGAAAGTCTGCACCCCCTTGAACATGTTGCAGCCCCCCCAGAAAAATTGCATAAGTCTCCACCCCCCTCAGTTAATACTTGGTGGAAGGCACCTTTGGAAGACATTACAGCTGTGAATCATTTTCATTAAGATTCTAACAACTTTGCACAACTCTTAGGGCTACATACACTCATTGGCCAGTTTTTAGGTAAACCACCTGATTCACGGAAATGGTTTGCTCCTACCGACAGTGAGTCACGTGGCCGTGGCTTGCTGTAAAAAAGCAGGCTTATAGGCCTTGAGGCATTCAGTTACTGTTCGATTGAACGTTAGAATGGGCCAAACGGGTGACCTAAGCAGCTTTAAGCGTGGTATGATCGTCAGTGCTAGGCGCGCTTGTTCTAGTATCTCAGAAACGGCCGGCCTCCTGGGCTTTTCACGCACGGCAGTGTCTAGGGTTTACAGAGAATGGCGCGACAAACAAAAAACATCCAGTCAGCGGCAGTCCTGTGGGCAAAAACAGCTCGTTGATGAGATGTTGAAGGAGAATGGCAAGAATCGTGCAAGCTGACAGGCGGACCACTAACAAGCAAATAATGGCGCATGTACAACAGTGTTGTGCAGAAAGGCAACTCGGAACGCACAACTCGTCGGTCCTTGTCACGGATGACCTATTGCAGCAGACAATCACACCTATCAGCTTAAAAACAAGAAGCTTCTCCAGTGGGCATGCGATCACCAACACTGGACAATTGAGGAATGGAAAAGCATTGCCTGGTCTGACAAATCCCGGTTCCTGTCCATGGTCCCATCCTGCCTGGTGTCAACGATATAGGCTGGTGGTGGCGGTGGTGTGGGGAATGTTTTCCTGGCACGTTAGGTCCCTTGATACCAAATGAGAAATTTTTCCATGCCCACCAATAATTCAAGATGTTCTGGTGGCAATTTGAAAGTGTCACACCCTGGCCTTAGTATTCTTTGTTTTCATTATTATTTTTAGGTAGGTCAGGGTGTGACATGGGGAATGTTTGTGTTTTGTCGTTTTGGGTGGTTATATGGTAAAGGGGGTGTTGGGTGTAGTGTATGAGTTTGTGTTGAGTGAATGTTTCTAGGAATGTCTATGGTTGAGTGAATGTGTCTAGGTATGTCTATGGTTGCCTGAGTGGTTCTCAATCAGAGACAGATGTCTTTCATTTGTCTCTGATTGGGAGCCATATTTAAGGCAGCCATGGGCATCATGCATTTGTGGGTAATTGTCTATGTCTAAGTGTTTAGTGTCAGCACTCATATTTGAATAGCTTCACGGTCGTCTGTTTTGTTGTTTTGTTTAGTTTGTATAGTGTTCGTTTCGTTTTCGTCTTCTTTCTCAAATAAAGAGGATGTACTTTCCACACGCTGCATTTTGGTCCTCACTCTCTCCCATTGACGATAGTGACAGAAAGAAACAAAAAAGTAGATTGTGCTGATTTACTGGCACATTGAACCATGTTGCGTGCCATAATTTAAGAACTTTTTGAGTAGTGCTAAAAACAATGACATCATATCTGAATAGCTCCATCTTTATGCACCTTCGCCATTACATACATTTTTATGCAAAAGACACACCAGAATGGCTTTCCAATAGGTGCTGTGTCACAACTTCCGCCGAAGTCGGTCCCTCTCCTTGTTCGGGCGGCGTTCGGCGGTCAACGTCACCGGCTTTCTAGCTACCGCCGATCCACTTTTTAATTTTCCATTTGTTTTGTCTTTGTTTCACACACCTGTTTTCAATCCCACAATCACCTGTTCATTATTTAACCCTCTGTTCCCCACATGGTTTTTGTGAGGGATTGTTTGTTGTATTGTGGTCCGTATTGTGTGTCCGTGTATATTAGGTGTATATATTTAGATTTTTGAGTAAAAGTGCTTTTATTACTCATATCTTCTGTCCTGCGACTGAGTCATCTCACCAGCTACACACAGATGATGATACATGTTGACTGTTCCTGAGACAGTTTAAATATCGCTGTCCATCAATGATCCCCAACCAAGTTTACTGAGCCTGAGCAATTTTGATAAAAAACGAAGGATATATGTTTCCCTAAGAGTTGTGCAAAGTTGGTAGAATCTTAATGAAAATGATTCATAGCTGTAAGGTGCAAAATGTTCTTCCACCAAGTATTAACTCAGGGGGGTGGAGACTTATTAAATTATGTAATTTCAGTTTTTCGATTTTTTCATAATTTGGAAAATGCTCAATAACTTTCTTTCACTTTGAAAATGTGAAACAGGTTGTGTAGATCTGTAGGAAAACCATCTTATTGAATCCCTTTTTAGATTTTCTTTAAGGCAACATACAGTAATGTGAAAAAGTTAAAGGTTGATGTAGACTTTCTATATGTTAGCCAGTAATAAATGAAAAGCCGATAAATAGAATTGCCATCTGACAATTTTTTTTATAAATCCCGTTACAAAATAAGGCACTTTAGCCTATTCATTGATTGAAATACCAGTCGATGTAGTGCCAGAGCTGCTGATACCGCTCAAACAGCTGTTTGTTGCTGCTGGAGCGAAACGTGATTTAATAAGCCCAATCATTGTGCAACAATTCTAAAGGCAATCGTGTGTAAATAAAAACAATGGCCACAATTAAAAAGAGCTACTGTTTTTATTTCTCAACTGGTAATTGAAGTGCGCTTCCCATTTGCCATTCAAGCGCACAGGCAACTAGACAGGCCTCAGTGCATCACATACCACTTTGCAATGAGCTGGAGGCAGTGTGCATTTTGAGAACATATACTTAATTGTTTGAAACCTGAACGTTTTACTACATATTGTGAAGCATGTCTTACCTTGCTTCAAAGTAACCTAGGCAATATCCAATTGAACATGGAGGCAATTATTTTATAAAAACTTGCAAATGAAACCAGTAGCCTATTTATCTCATGTTCTATTGGTTTCTTTCATAGTCCAGTAGCCAAAGGCACAATCCTAGTCAAATTAGCAACCCATGCTAGTTGATGAATACTTAGATCTCAACTATTTTCATCTCCATCACATGAAACTGCTCATGAAGTTGTTTTCCTGCTAATTGCATTATTAAACGACCAATCGTGAGTAGCCTACTGCCTTGAGCACATTGCTGTGCTTATAATGTGAAGAAATAGTTTATCAACATTTTATGCTAGACGTTCTGATCTGTTGCATCAGCCTCGTTGCCATTTTAACGTGTTTTGGGGATGTAACCTACTGGTTGTATGAATTGGTTATCTATCTTCTCACAACTGTCCCAGAGTCTGTTTGGAACAGGCTATTTCTTTCTCGCACAGAACGACAAGCTGACCAATAGAATCTGTATACTTTTCTACTATGATGGATAGTAGATTGACATTGTCCAAATTCAAAGTAGACAGCCCTCAGCACTTGAATGACGTTTTACATCGTCACATCCAAGTGTACCTTAAATGTCCCTTGCCCAAGCGAGGGAGAGTGATGATCGGGGAGGCAACATCCTTGGTGGAAATCTAGTTGAGCTTAAAAACAACCACCCTAATGCTATTCATGTAGCTAGCCAGCTAACGTAGCTCTCTAGCACTCCTGTCAGGTAGCTAGCTACAGTAACCTATTGCTGGCTAGTTAGTTTTCTAGTTTAGTCATTTATTCCAATACATTTCAGAATTCCCCAAAAATATGTTTAGGAATCTAGCTACGTTTTGTAAGCTCCTCACTACCAGACTAAGCCATTTTACCAACGCTAAAGTCAATATTGTCTATATATATATTTTTTTTTAGCAAGCAAACTTCATAATTTTGTCTGACATGCCGAAAATGCAGCTGTGTTGATTGAATTTGACACTTCGCGGCCACTGGAGTTTGACACGTGACTACAGTTTGCACAACATAGAATGCCCACCCAGCTCACGTCCTGACCAACACTAAAACAAGCAAAACACACAAGAACTATGGTCAGAACGTGACAGATTAGTTATTTTCTGTTCATTACTTGTCTTCTTGGTCTTAGTTATTCTGACAAAGGCGGCATGTGAGTTTCAAGTTTGGGGAAGCTAATTTTCACCATAAAAATGCACCTTTATAATCAAGCATTCCATGCTTTCTCGCATTTGTAGACTTATGTAAAATAGCCTAGTATTCCTAATGTGATAATTAGATTGGATTGTCATAATTTAGGCTAATAATATAGCATAACTCAATCACTGTTTTCAAAAAGACTGTTCAATTCATCACGTAGTGGCTAAGAGTATTTTTTTTATTTAACTAGGCAAGTCAGTTAAGAACAAATTCTCATTTAGAATGACGGCCTACCCCGGCCAAACCCTAACCTGGACGATGCTGGGCCAATTATGCGCAGCCCTATGGAAACATCCTGGAATTGAACCAGGGTCTGTAGTGACGCCTCTAGCACTGAGATGCGGTGACTGCTGCACCACTTGGGAGCCCCATGGTATAGGCTTAGGCTATAGCCTACATTTCTTCTCCTTTCTTTGCACAGGAAATGTTGGCCTTTTATAAACACATTTAATGCCATTCTACTACACTTTATATGACTGGAGACATTAGCAAAATCTTTTTTAATAATACAAAAATTACAGGGTAGCCTACTCTGCTGACGCTAACAAACAGATCAATAAAAACGACTTTGTTACGATAAGTTGAACATTTTGACAACTATAAGACAGATTGGAGTCGTTTTCTTGTCTTCTCTTTACAGCAATAGCCATTAGTTTTCCAAAACCTTTTTCTGCGATTGTATGTTTAAACTTTGTGATATGGGTCTTTTATTTATTTATTATTGTTTTTTTTTTACATTACCCCCTTTCTCTCCCCAATTTGTAGTTACGATCTTGTCTCATCGCTGCAACTCCCCTGCGGATTCGGGAGAGGTGAAAGCCGAAACACAACCCTGCACAGCCGCACTGCTTCTTGAAACACTGCTCGCTTAACCCGGAAGTCAGCCGCACCAATGTGTCGGACGAAACTGGAAGTCAGCTTGCAGAAGCCCCATCCACCACAAGGCCTCGCTAGAGCACAATGAGACACGGAAATCGCGGCCGGCCAAACCCTCCCCTAACCCGGACGACGCTGGCCCAATTGTGTGCCGCCCCATGGGTCTCCCGGTCACGTCCGGCTGTGACACAGTCTGGGATCGAACCCGAGGCTGTAGTGGCGCCTCAGCACTGCGATGCAGTGCCTTAAAACGCTACGCCACTCAGATGGCCTCTTTCTGCCTTTCACTGACAGTCACAACTCAACAATCAGTCTAATTGCTCATTGGAATTCGGTAAGAATGAATCAGGCCGTTGCATCTGAGTTGTTCTGTTGAGATGAATTACCATGAACTAAATGTGATTCCTGTCATTCTGAGAACCGTGGGTGGACATCCTAGTCAGGTTACGCAACCAATGCATATGGGTCCGGTAAATGTCTTAAACGTCCGGTAAATTAAAATGCTGCCGGTCAAATATCTGGGGTCACATTTTCCTAACAGAAGTACATATATACACACACACCCTCTCCCTTTGAAAGTGTGGAGACCCCAGCTCTAGGGGTCTGACTGACAGGGCAGAGCAGCCTTTAAGGTACTTCAAAGGGCCTTTTCCCCGGTCACTTACTGAGAATGAGGCCGTTCAAACAGGCCTTTACAGCACAGGAGCTAAAAAGGATAAGCACCATAGAGTAATTCTCCACAGAGCAACCAGATAGCTCCCCTGGGGCCTGCACCGGCAAGGGTTGGCCTAGCTACCTCACACAGAGAGAGAGAGAGCGAGCGAGAGAGAGAGAGAGAGAGAGAGAGAGAGAGAGAGAGAGAGAGAGAGAGAGAGAGAGAGAGAGAGAGAGAGAGAGAGAGAGAGAGAGAGAGAGAGAGAGAGAGAGAGAGAGGAGTGGGAGTTATGTGTGTGTGTGTGTGTCAAATCACTGTTAGACTTAACGACAGGTGTAGACTAAATGTGAAATGCCTGCTTAAAGGCCTTTTCCAAAAATGCAGAGAAAAATAATAGAAAGATAACAAGGAATAAATGCACAATGAGTAATGATACAGTAACTTGGCCACGGTGCCTTCAAAAATATTCATACCCCTTGATTTATTCAAAACATTTGGTAGTGTTAGAGCTGATTTCAAAATGGAATAAATGTAGTTTTTCCTCACCTATCTACAAACAATACCCCAAAAGCGACAAAGTGAAAACATGTCTTTTGAAATTTTTGCTAATACAGTGCATTAGGAAAGTATACAGACCCCTTGACTTTTTCCACATTTTGTTACGTTACAGCCATATTCTAAAATGGATTAAATTGTTCTTCTCCTGAGGGGGAATAGGCGTTGTCATGCCCTCTTCACGACTGTCTTGGTGTGTTTGGACCATTCTAGTTTGTTGGCGATGTGAACACCAAGGAACTTGAAGCTCTCAACCTGCTCCACTACAGCCCCGTCGATGAGAATGGGGGCGTGCTCAGCCTTCCTTTTTCTGGAGTCCACAGTCATCTCCTTTGTCTTGATCACGTTGAGGGAGAGGTTGTTATTCTGGCACCGCCCGGCCATGCCTCTGACCTCCTCCCTAATAGGCTGTCTCGTCGTTGTCGGTGTTCAGGCCTACCACTGTTGTCGTCTGCAAACTTAATGATGGTGTTGGAGTCGTGCTTGGTCATGCAGTCATGGGTGAACAGGGAGTACAGGAGGGGACTGAGCACGCACCCCTGAGGGGCCCCACTGTTGAGGATCAGCGTGTTGTCACCTACCCTTACCACCTGGGGGCAGCCCGTCAAGAAGTCCAGGATCCAGTTGCAGAGGACTCTGTTTAGTCCCAGGGCCTTAGCTTAGTGATGAGCTTTGAGGGCACTATGGTGTTGAACGCTGAGCTGTAGTCAATGAATAGCATACTCACGTAGGTGTTCCTTTTGTCCAGGTGGGAGAGGGCAGTGTGGAGTAAAATAGAGATTGCATTATCTGTGGATCTGTTGGGGTGTTATGCAAATTGTAGTGAGTCTATTGTTTTTGGGATAATGGGGTGATGTGAGCCATGACCAGCCTTTCAAAGCACGTGGCTACAGATGTGAGTGCTACGGGTTGGTAGTCATTTAGGCAGGTTACCTTGGTGTTCTTGGGCACAGAAACTATGGTGGTCTGCTTGAAACATGTTGGTATTAAAGACTCGGTCAGGGACAGGTTGAAAATGTCAGTGAAGAAACTTGTTGGTCAGCGCATGCTCGGAGTACACATCCTAGTAATCCATCTGGCCCTGCGGCCTTGTGAATGTTGACCTGTTTAAAGGGCTTACTCACATCGGCCAAGGAGAGCGTGATCACACAGTGGTCCGAAACAGCTGATGCTCTCATGCAAGCTTCAGTGTTGCTTATTATTTAGTTATTTAGCTTGTCTGGTAGGCTCGTGTCACTGGCTCGTGTCACTGGGCAGCTCGCAGCTGTGCTTCCCTTTTGTAGTCCATAATAGTTTGCAAGCCCTGCCACATTTGACGAGCTTTGGAGCAGGTGTAGTACAATTCAATCTTAGTCCTGTATTGGTGCTTTGCCTGTAGGATGGTTCATCACAGGGCACAGCAGGATTTCTTATAAGCATCCAGGTTAGCATCCGGCAACTCTACCCTTTAGCTCGGTGCAGATGTTGCCTGTAATCCATGGCTTCTGATTGGGGTACGTGTGGACGACGTCATCGATGCACTTATTGATGAAGCCAGTAACTGATGTGGTGTACTCCTCAATGCCATCGGAAGAATCCCGTAACATGTTCCAGTCTGTGCTAGCAAAACAGTTATTTTAGCTTAGTATCTGCGTCCTCTGACAGCTTCCTTATAGAGCGAGTCACTGGTACTTCCTGCTTTAGTTTTTGCTTGTAAGCAGGAATCAGGAGGATAGAATTATGGTCAGATTTGCCAAATGGAGGGCGAGGGAGAGCTTTGTACGTGTCTCTGTGTGTGGAGTAAAGGTGGTCTTGAGTTTTTTCCCTCTGGTTGCACATTAAACATACTGGTAGAAATGAGGTTAAACAGATTTAAGTTTCCCTGCATTAAAGTCCCAGCCACTAGGAGCGCTGCCTCTGGATGAGCATTTTCCTGTTTGCTTATGGCCCAATACAGCTCGTTGAGTGCCGTCTTAGTGCCAGCATCGGTTTGTGGTGGTAAATAGACAGCTACAAAAAATATAGATGAAAACTTTCTTGGTAAATAGTGTGGTCTACAGCTTCTCATGAGATACTCTACCTCAGGTGAGCAAAACCTTGAGACTTCCTTAATATTAGATTTCATGCACCAGCTGATATTACAAATAGACACAGACCGCCACCCCTTGTCTTACCGTAGGCAGCTGTTCTAGCTTGCCCGCCAGCTCTATGTTATCCATCTTGTCGATCAGCCACGAGTAGGTGAAACATAAGATATTACAGCTTTTAATGTCCCGTTGGTAGGATGTCCTTGATCGAAGCTCATCCATTTTGTTATCCAATGGTTGCACGTTGGCTAATAGGACTGATGGTAGAGGGGGTTTACTCACTCACCTACAAATTCTCAGAAGGCACCCCGACACCTGCCGTTTCTTCACGCAAATGACGGGGATTTGGGCCCATTCCCAAGAAAGCAGTCCTTCGCATTAGACTCGTTAAAGAAAAAATCTTTGTCCAATTCGAGGTAAGTAATCGTTGTTCTGATGTTTTTAAGTTTCTGTCCTGCATCTAGAACATATAAGCAAAACAGAGAACACAATCATGTTCGTGAGAGTCTCATCTTTCCATAGAGTGGAATGCAGTCCATGCAAAAAATAGATATCTGAGCTTAAACTGACAGATCTTGATGGGGATTTTATGTTTTTTGCTTAGAGTGCCAATAGACTCCAGGTAAAAAAAATAAAACAAGTCATCATTGGCCTTATGGTGAAATCCCTGAGCTGTTTCCTTAATCTACGGCAACTGAGTTAGGAAGGACGCCTGTATCTTTATAGTGACTGGGTGTATTGATACACCATCCAAAATGTGATAAATAACTTCACCATGCTCAAAGGGATATTACCATCTACCCATCTACCAATAGGTGCCCTTCTTTGCAAGGCATTTGAAAACCAACCTGTTCTTTGTGGTTGAATCGGTGTTCGAAATTCACTGCTCGACTGAGGGACTTTACAGATAATTGTATGTGTGGAGTACAGAGTATGAAGTAGTCATTCAAAAATCATGTTAAATACTATTATTACACATAAACTTATTATATGACCTGTTAAGCATATTTTTTCTCCCGAACTTATTAAGGCTTGCCATAAGAAATGGGTTGAATACTTATTGACTCAAGACATTCCAGCTTTTCATTTTTTATTAATTTGTTAAAATTTTGAAAAACATTATTCTGCTTTAATATGATCGGGTAATGTGACAACACAATCTCAAATTAATCATTTTTAAATTCAGGCTGTGAATACTTTCTGAAGGCACTGTATATACAGTTGAAGTCGGAAGTTTACATACACTTAGGTTGGAGTCATTAAAACTCGTTTTTCAACCACTCCACGAATTTCTTGTTAACAAACTATAGTTTTGGCAAGCCGGTTGGGAAATCTACTTTGTACATGACACAAGTAATTTTTCCAACAATTGTTTACAGACAGATTATTTCACTGTATCATAATCCCAGTGGGTCAGAAGTTTACATACACTAAATTGACTGTGCCTTTAAACAGCTTGGAAAATTCCAGAAAATTATGTCATGGCTTTAGAAACTTCTGATTGACTAATTGACATAATTTGGGTCAATTGGAGATGTACCTGTGGATGAATTTCAAGGCCTACCTTCAAACTCACTGCCTCTCTGCTTGATATTATGGGAAAATCAAAAGAAAGAAAAAAATTGTAGACCTTTATCCTTGGGAGCAATTTCCAAATGCCTGAAGGTACCACGTTCATCTGTACAAACAACAGTATGCAAGCATAAACACCATGGGACCACGCAGCTGTCATACCGCTCAGGAAGGAGACGCATTCTGTCTCCTAGAGATGAACGTACTTTGGTGCGAAAAGTGCAAATCAATCCCAGAACAACAGCAAAGGACCTTGTGAAGATGCTGGAGGAAACAGGTACAAATGAACAAGGATTGTACTTTTTGGAGAAATGTCCTCTGGTCTGATGAAACAAAAATAGAACTGCTGGGCTATAGTGACCATCGTTATGTTTGGAGGAAAAAGGGGGAGGCTTGCAAGCCGAAGAACACCATCGCAATCGTGAAACACGGGGTGGCAGCATCATGTTGTGGGGAAGCTTTGCTGCAGGTGGGACCGGTGCACTTCACAAAATAGATGGCATCATGAGAGAGGAAAATGATGTGGATATGTTGAAGCAACATCTCAAGATATCAGTCAGGACGATAAAGCTTGGTTACAAATGGGTCTTCCAAAGACAAAGTTGTGGCAAAATGGCTTAATGACAACAAAGTCAAGGTATTGGAGTGGCCATCACAAAGCCCTGACCTCAATCCTATAGAAAATTTGTGGGCAGAACTGAAAAAGCGTGTGCGAGCAAGTAGGCCTACAAACCTGACTCAGTTACACCAGCTCTGTCAGGAGGTGGTGTCACCCAACTTATTGTGGGAAGCTTGTGGAAGGATAACAGAAATGTTTGACCCAGGTTAAACAATTTAAAGGCAATGCTACCAAATACTAATTGAGTGTATGTACATTTCTGACCCACTGGGAATGTGATGAAAGAAATAAAAGCTGAAATAAATCATCCTCTCTACTATTATTCTGACATCTCACATTCTTCAAATAAATTGGAGATCCTAACTGACCTAAGACAGCGAATTTTTACTGGGATTAAATGTCAGGAATTGTGAAAAACTGAATTTAAATGTATTTGGCTAAGGTGTATGTAAACTTCCGACTTCAACTGTACACAGGGTACCGGAACGGAGTCGATGAGCAGGTGTACGAGGTAATACATATACAGTATGTACATATAGAGTACCAATCAAAAGTTTGGACACACCTACTCGTTCAAGGGTTTTTCTTTATTTTTCTTATTTTCTACATTGTAGAATAATAGTGAAGACATCAAAACTATGAAATCACACATATGGAACCATGTAGTAACCCAAAAAGTTTTAAACAAATCAAAATTGATTTTATATTTGAGATTCTTCAAAATAGCCACCCTTTGCCTTGATGACAGCTTCGCACACTCTTGGCATTCTCTCAGCCAGCTTCATGAGGTAGTCACATGGAATGCATTTCAATTAACAGGTGTGCCTTGTTAAAAGTTAATGTGTGGAATTTCCTTCCTTCTTAAAGCGTTTGAGTCAGTCAGTTGTGTTGTGACAAGGTAGGGGTGATATACAAACGATAGCCCTATTTGGTAAAATACCAAGTCCATATCATGGCAAGAACATCTCAAATAAGCAAAGAGAAATGACAGTCCATCATTACTTTAAGACGTACCTTTGAAAGTTTCTTCAAGTGCAGACGCAAAAACAATCAAGCGCTATGATAAAACTTGCTCACATGAGGATGGCCGCAGGAAAGGAAGACCCAGAGTTAACTCTGTTGCAGAGGATAAGTTCATTAGAAACCACTACTAAAGGACAGCAATAATAAGAAGAGACTTGCTTGAGCCAAGTAACATGAGCAATGGACATTAGACCGGTGGAAATCTGTCCTTTGGTCTGATAAGTCCAACTTTGAGATTTGGACTGTCTTTGTGAAACGCTGAGTAGGTGAACAGATGATCTCTACATATGTGGTTCCCACCGTGAAGCATGGAGGAGGAAGTGTGATGGTGTGGGGGTGCTTTGCTGGTGACACTGTCAGTGATTTATGTAGAATTCAAGGCACACTTAACCAGCATGGCTACCACAGCATTCTGCAGCGATACGCCATCCCACCTGGTTTCCGCTTAGTGGGACTATCATTTGTTTTTCAACAGGACAATGACCCAACACACCTCCAGGCTGTGTAAGGTTTATTTGACCAAGAAGGAGATTGATGGAGTGCTGCATCAGATGACCTGGCCTCCATAATCACCCGACCTCAACCCATTTGAGATGGTTTGGGATAAGTTGGACTGCAGAGTGAAGGAAAAGCAGTCAACAAGTGCTCAGCTTATGTGGGAACTCCTTCCAGACTGTTGGAAAAGCTTTCCCGGTGAAGCTGGTTGAGAGAATGCAAAGCTGTCATTAAGGCAAAGGGTGGCTACTTTGAAGAATCTAAAATCTGAAATATATTTTGATTTGTTTAACACTGTTACTGTAATTAGGGGTAAAGTGACTTGGCAACAGGATAGATGATAAGCAGTAGCAGCAGCGTATGTGATGAGTAAAAAGAGTTAGTGCAAAGTGTGGTCAATGCATTTAGCAGTCTTATGGCACAGGGATAGAAGCTGTTCAGTGTCCTGTTGGTTCCAGACTTGGTGCATCGGTATTGCTTGCTGGTGGTAGCAGAGAGAACACTATATCAAATCAAATCAAATTGTATTTGTCATGTGGCGAATTCAACAGGTGTAGTCCTTACCGTAAAATGCTTACTTACCTTAACCAACAATACAGAGATTTTAAAAAGTAACTAAGAAAAATGTGCTGAATAAACTAAAGGAAGATAGCAGTGGTGGAAAAAGTACACAATTGTCATACTTGAGTAAAAGTAAAGTGAAAGTCACCCAGTAAAATACTACTTGAGTAAAAGTATTTGATTTTACACTTAAGTATCAAAGGTAAATGTAATTGCTAAAAGATACTAAAGTATCAAAAGTAAAAGTATAAATCATTTCAAATTCCTTATACTAAGCAAACCAGACTGCACAATTTTCTTTCCTTTTTTTATGGATAATAACTAGGGGTACACTCCAACACTCAGACATCATTTACAAATTAGTAATTTGTGTTTTGTGAGTCTGCCAGATAAGAGGCAGTACGGATGACCAGGGATGTTCTCTTGATTAGTGTGTGAATTAGACCATTTTCCTGTCCTGTTAAGCATTCATAATGTAACGAGTACTTTTGGGTGTCAGGAGAAATTTATGGAGTAAAAAGTACAGTATCCACTGCCCACTGTAGTGCCTTGTGGTCGGTTGCCGAGCAGATGCAATAACAAGCGATGATGCAGCCGGTCTAGATGCTCTCAATGGTGCAGCTGTATAACGTTTTGAAGATCTGAGGGCCCATGCCAAATCTTTTCAGCCTCCTGAGGGGGAAGAAGAGTTGTCATGCCTTCTTCCCGACTGTGTTGGTGTGTATGGGCCATGTTAATTCCTTAGTGATGTGGACACAGAGGAAGTAAAAGTTCTCGACCTGCTCCACTACAGCCATGTCGATGTAGATGGCGGTGTG